>NC_053394.1:142794180-142847369 GCF_905171765.1 Bufo bufo
ATCTGCCCCAGGGCTACAAAAAATGAATCCACCAATCGGAGGGGCCGTGCCCCCACCGGCAGCGAAAAGGCCCAAGACTGAGCGTTATCTCTGAGCAGCGAGATGATGATCCCCACCCTCTGCTCCTCATGGAGTTTGCAAGCCTCTCTAAAGCGAACAAAATTCTCACTACCCCCGGAGAACGTATCCGGAAGTGAGATCTTAGGCTCGAAACAAACTCCAAGAACGCAAGCAGAACCGGTCACCTGAAACTGAGACACAGTTTTACGGAGATCTGCTACCTCCAGTGAAAGACCCTGCATGCGGTCAATCAAGGCTGAAACCGGATCCATGCTTAAGACGGTATTGGCGGTTTATAATGTCACGGATGGTGTTGCAGAAAACTGGAAGTTATAAATAAACATCCGACTGACTTGATCCTAAACTAAGGAACATATGGGTGAGTCCTATAAAACCCCTAGAGCTCTCCCTGACTGCTATGCCCATGCAAAGATCTTTATGATAGATGATTGCATGCCCTCGTACCTAGACTGTGTGACACCTGAAAACCCTATAATAGTGAGGAGACACGACCACCGGCTCCCTGCACTTAATACGGAGGGAGTCAGGGTCACCTAGAATCAAGCCAGCACGGAAACACAAATAAAGGAAAAGACTTATCTGAGGAACCAGCAGTTGCAGCCTCTAGCAGTGAACACAATCCAGGAAGTAGTATAAACCGCAAAGTGAGGCAGTATGGGAGGGAATATAAAGGGAGGCAATCAGTGTAAATAGATGAAAGCTGGGAGAAGGAAAAGAGATGACAAAGTGAAACCAAAACAAAGAACATCATGCAAGAGGTACAGAAGAATGTCTGCCAGAGCTTCTCAGAGAGCTGGCGGTGACACATCATGCAAGAGATACAGAAGAACATCTGCCAGACCTTTTCAGAGAGCTGGCGGTGACAAAATAACTGAAGTGTGAACTTGGCCTAATTGTCAATACAATGCTGTTAGGTACACAAATATAACAAATCACAACATTTAACTTAGCAATATAATTAGAGTTGAACGAATCAAGCTTTGGATCATAGATCCGAGGTCAATTTGTTAAAAAAAACTTTGTTTGTAATGCTGCTTCCGTGTACAGCTTTAAAATGTATGTGTTCCATGTAGGAAAACTTCTTCTCAGTCGAAGTTGGACAAGACTTTGGTAAATGACTTTGGTAAATGACTTCGGTATTCCCATCTTCATATTTAAGAACATTTTAAAATAGGAATCTGAAGTCAGCTTCGGTACTGAGGTACCCACAAATACTGAACCCGACTTCAGATTCCCTTTTTAAAATGTTTTTAAATTCGCAAATAGGAATATCGAAGTAATTTACTGAAGTCTCGAGAAAATTTGGCCGAGATTAAGTTTTCCTACACAGAGCAGCATTACAAAGTCTTTTAACTAATCTACTTCAGATCTATGATCTGAAGCTTAATTCGCTCAATGCTAAGTATAATATTAAATCAGTTAACCCTTTGCAGTGACCCTGCTCTGGGGTACTGCACATACTATATACTGAAAAATGTATACAGATCAGCTCTAGTGCCCTGGAGCAGGGGTACTTTGAAGTCTGGACATTTGTGAACATTTGCCCTGTTCCCCTTACTTCTTACTTTATTCCACTACTGTTTAATACTGTGTAACTGCATTTTATATGTATGTTGTGATATATACACACAAAAAAAACTTTAGCTTTGATTATGGCACACATTCGCTGTGGCGTTGTTTCGATAAGCTTCAAATGTCACAAGATTTATTTCCATCCAGTGTTGCATTATTTTTCACCAAGATCTTGCATTGATGATGGTAGAGTCTGAATGCTGCGCAAAGCCTTCTCCAGCACATCCCAAAGATTCTCAATGGGGTTAAGCTCTGGACTCTGTGGTGGCCAATCCATGTGTGAAAATGATGTCTCATGCTCCCTGAATCACTCTTTCACAATTTGAGCCTGATGAATCATGGCATTGTCATCTTGGAATATGCCCCTGCCATCAAGGAAGAAAAAATCTATTGATGGAATAACCTGGTCATTCAGAATGTTCAGGTTGTCAGCTGACCTCATTTTTGGAGCACATACTGTTGCTGAACCTAGATCTGGCCAACTGCAGCAACCCCAGATCATAGCACTGCCCCCACAGGCTTGTACAGTAGGCACTAGGCATGATGGGTGCCTCACTTCATCTGCCTCTATTCTTACCCTGATGCACCCATCACTCTGGAACAGGGTAAATCTGGACTCATCAGACCACATGACCTTCTTCCATTGCTCCAGAGCCAAATCTTTATGCTCCCTAGCAAATTAAAGCCTTTTTTTCTGGTTTGCCTCACTGATTAGTGGTTTTCTTACGGCTATACAGCTGTTCAGTCCCAATCCCTTCAGTTCCCTTTGCACTGTGCATGTGGAAATGCTCTTACTTTCACTATTAAACAGAGCCCTGAGTTCTACTGTTGTTTTTCTTCAATTTGATTTCACCAAATGTTTAAGTCATCGCCGATCACGATCATTCAGGATTTTTTCCCCGCCACATTTCTTCCTCGAATACGATGGGTCCCCACTATCCTTACAGTTCTTAACCCAATTTTAGTAGTTTCTGCAATCTCCTTAGATGTTTTCTCTGCTTGATGCATGTCAATGATTTGACCCTTCTCAAACAGACTATCATCTTTTCCAAGACCACAAGATACGTCTTTTGACATGGTTGTTTAAGAAATCAGAATCAACTCATTGCACCAGCTGGGGTTAAATAACTTTTTGCCAGCTGAAAGATAATCGCCCATGCAGTAATTATCCAATAGGAAGCTCATAACTATTTGCTTAGTTAAATCTAGGTGGCGACTTTTTTTTTGGACAGGCAGTGTATATATCATTTTTATTTGCACCTTATTAGCATGGGTTAATGAATACTGAGAGACTTTTGAGACTTCATAGCCAATGAGGAGAAACTGGTAATTTTCCACAGCTACCATAGGGTTTAAAGAAGAGCATGTTTTGGAGGGAAAAGGCCAGACTTGTTTACCACCAAAACAAAACAGAGCATTGACGCAAGCACGCAGTGACGCACAGCCTGACGAAGCGCAGTTAGCGCGAAACGGCCGTCGCTGTTAGTTGCGTGCTTGAACTGTCTGCCCCTTGCCTTAGTCTCATGGAATAAAGCTGCTGTTTGTGAACGCACATTGGTGAGTGCCGCTGCTCATTTTCTACTTACCGGAGTTTGTTACTTTGTATCTACTGTCTCAGCTGTGCACCGCCGAGCGCTCGCCTCCTCACCAGCCTTGTTACTCGTACTGACCGCTCCACACTGATCCTGTGCGTGTTTGACTGTGCCGCCCTCCACTTCACTATATTGTCCAGGACTTTGTCTTTGGGGCTTTGAGCACGTCATTTAGCACCTCTTGTGTCAGTCAGTACCGACTATTGTGTGACGTCATGGCTACAGAGGTCTCCAGCGTGTCCATTTTAGAAGGCAGAGAAGGGGCAGAAGAGTTCTTCACGTCATGCAATTCCAGGGACACCTTACAAAACCTCAGCACTCGTGCACTTGAAATGAAGGTCGCGCAATTAGCCGACAAGGAGATCCGTCTATTTTGGACGATCAAGTCATTGAAATCATATCAAGAGAGTGGAAGAGTGCCTAGAGGCTTGAGGGTGTACAAGTATCCTGCGCAGTATGAATATGATGATCTATTCCTGAAGGAATGGCAGCAGTTGCATGCAAATTTTTCCTTGCAAATCCTGGAAGTGGTCTTGAAAAGAGACATTAAAGAATATGATATGGTGAAGGAAGAACTCGCCAAAGCGAGGTCAGAATTGCAATCTAGGCTGCCTGAGAGCCTTCTGGAGGCATTTGAGAAAAAACTAAATATAAAGCTTACAATTGTACAGGCTGAGGTCAAAGAAAGAAAAAAGGATAAATTTATAAGAGATAAGCAAGATTATGAGTCCGGTCACATCTTTGAGTGGAATACTGGCAGAAGGTTCAAAAAACAACAAAAAAGAAAACCCAGACGCCGTCAAAATAACGATTACTGGACCACTGATTCCGATTCCAGTGTGTCGGATGACCCCAGCCAAACATCAACGGATTTAGGGGAGTCACAGGACCCTTTAGGAAGAAGACCAGAAGGGGACGGAGGAAAACAAAGAAGAACAGGTGTCAGGAAGTCGGAAAGGGAGAAGAAGCAGGTGTCGTGGAGAAAATGATCAGCCCTCCCGTGCCACCAGATGTTAATTTAGTGATCAACCTTACGGACTGTGTCTTACCACCCGGCTGTACCAGTATCCTGAATAAAGGACTTGGCTACAGTCTTACAGAGCAATTTGACCCCGTGACCTTTGAAGTTGATTTATTTAAGGCCACCCGCAAGTTATATTTACATAAATTGTTTAAGAATATCCCCAAGAAAGTAGTGATCACACAGGGAGAGTCTCCACTCCATCCTGACCCTGGAGCATTCCAAATATCCACGAAATTCAGTGATGAGGAAATTAAGTGCATCAATCTACTCTCTGGTTTAGATGCCACTGAAGAGTCCCTCCTTGATACCCCCGTGTACCCATTCAGAGGCGGAGTTCAATCCAGCTTTTGTCCCCCTATGCCCGCCGGCAGTAGCATTGATATTTTTCAACACCAAGTAATGAAGGATATCAGGGCAATTATATACTCTACTGCTCAACCTAATGTTACCAAGGAAGAGCAGAGAGCCCTCTCCTGGCTTAGTTCCCAGGATAATATCATTGTGAAACCGGCGGACAAAGGGGGCAATATTGTTCTTATGTCGAGGGAATTCTATTTAAATGAGGCCCATAGACAGTTGGGAGACGCCCGCGTGTACGAGAGGATACGGGGTGACCCTGTGGCCAATATCCAACAATCACTCAAGTTCTTGATTGCTAAGTACGTGGAGGCTGGTTTCCTTCCCAGTAATATGCTGGACAAGCTTGTCCCATCATCCCCAGCTAGACCGTCTTGGTACTTTTTACCGAAGGTCCATAAATCACTGAGCCACCCCCCGGGGCGTCCCATCGTCGCGGGGATTGGCTCAGTGACGGAGCCTTTGTCCAAGTATGTGGACTGGCTCTTGAGACCGATTCTCACCAGTGCTCCAGCGTATTTGAAAGACACGAATGACTTTCTGCTAGCCCTCAAGGAATTGCATTGGCAGGATGGTTACCAATTGGTATCCCTCGATGTGGAAAGCCTCTACACCCGCATCCCACATGATGCGGGTGTGGAGGCGGTCCTTGACATCGTGGCCAACTTGGGCAAGAGTCATATATACTGTGGATTCATCGGTGAAGCACTGGAGTTTATCCTAACCAATAACGTGTTCCAGTTTGGGTCTGATTGGTACAGGCAAAAACTGGGTACGGCCATGGGGACCCCCGTCTCCTGTACGTTCGCCAACATGTTCCTCGCTAGGTTTGAGGATAGATATATCTATTCCACTATGAACCCGTATGTATCTAAACTTAAAACGTATCTATGCTTTGTAGATGACGTGTTCATAGTGTGGGAGGGTACGGAAAGCGAATGCGGTGAGTTCGTGGACTTCCTCAACAGTAACGATATGGGCATGACGTTTACTCTTAATTTTGGAGGCTCTAGATTGGAGTTTTTGGATGTGGCTGTCCTGGTGGAAGGTGACGGGTTGGTCACGGAGGGCTTCCGTAAGCCCACGGCGACCAACTCCTTGCTCCACCACGACAGCTTCCACCCATACAGCGTCAAAAGAGCTGTACCATATGGCCAATTTGTAAGATTGAGACGCATTAATAGCAAAAACAGCAGTTATTGTAGTCAGGCCCAAGATCTTAAAAAACGTCTAAAAGAGAGGGGTTACCCGGAGGGACCACTTGATGAGGATATGAGGAGGGTTGAAGAAGATTTTTCCCAGGAGAGCCTACTTAGTAGAGGGAGTGAAAAGAATAAACAAGGGATTGCAGACGCCAAACCTACTAGGTTTGCTTTCTCTTTCAAATATAGTCCGATGGCAGAGCGCATTCGCTCTGTCATTTTTAAAAATTGGGACGTATTGAGAAGAGACGCAACCCTACAGGAGCTTACCGAGCATAAACCATTGATCTCTTTTAGAAGGGCTCATACTGTAAAAGATAGATTGGTTAGAAGCAGGTTTAAGCACAGTAGGAGTGAGAGTTGGCTGAACAGCAATCTACCCAAAGGGAATTTCAAGTGTGGCAGTTGCTCTTTCTGCCAGCACAATTCCCTTAAAAAGTGGATTGAATTTGGGGGTGTCCAACACAGAGTTAACACCTTTATCAACTGCAGGAGCACATATGTGGTGTATCTGCTACTGTGCTCCTGCGGTCGATTTTATATTGGCAAGACCATTAGGTGTTTGTTTGAGAGGTTCAGGGAGCATTTAAACTCTATTAAAACAGGGAAGGGGTGCCCCAGATTTATCCAACATGTCAGAGAAGCCCGGGGATGTGAGTTCCATTTCATTTTCCGGTTTAGAGACAGTCCCTGCCCCTCTGCAGGGGGGAGATAGACACCGCCTCCTCCTGCAGAGGGAAGCTAGATGGGTCTTGCGCACACAAGCGCTAGGGGAACTTGGGCTGAATGACAGAAATGACCTCAGCCCATTTCTTTAAGTAAGCTTCTAAAAATTTGCTTTCTTTAAGTTCGTCTAAACAAGTGTGCATGATATGCTTGTATACGTGTCCCTGTTGTATTGCTTGTTCATCGTTTGTTTGTATTTGATGTAATGCAGTTTTTCCTGTTCAGGTGCGATTTTGATTCGTCTGATATCATGACAGAAACCCAGCACCTGGGTTTAAAAGGAGCATTGACGCAAGCACGCAGTGACGCACAGCCTGACGAAGCGCAGTTAGCGTGAAACGGCCGTCGCTGTTAGTTGCGTGCTTGAACTGTCTGCCCCTTGCCTTAGTCTCATGGAATAAAGCTGCTGTTTGTGAACGCACATTGGTGAGTGCCGCTGCTCATTTTCTACTTACCGGAGTTTGTTACTTTGTATCTACTGTCTCAGCTGTGCACCGCCGAGCGCTCGCCTCCTCACCAGCCTTGTTACTCGTACTGACCGCTCCACACTGATCCTGTGCGTGTTTGACTGTGCCGCCCTCCACTTCACTATACAAAACAGATTAACCTTTTGAATGTCTGGTTTAACTCTGTTATGTTTGAAAACCTGTTTTTGTCTGGGAAAAACTGATGTGTCATTGACTTTGAGTATTGTTGAAGATCAAATGCAAGTGTATGACAGACGGGAGTTGTAACATTGTTTCTGTTTGTGCTGAGTTTCTCCACTCCACCCCTCCCACTAGAAGGTACTAGTTTAGCCAGAAACTGTATATAAGAGACCATTAAAATCACCTAGTGTTCTGCAGTTAGGGACCAGAACTTGGAGGGGAAGGCTCTGCCAGATGCTGAGATGCGGATGCTGAGCAACAGACCAAGGGTCACCAGCCGTGTGATCAAGGAGCCACCCGGACTATTGAACCACAGACCATGGGTCTCCAGCCTTTGGCCAGGGTACCAGCCTTCTGAGAGAGAGAGGGACAGCTAGCTCAGGCCTTTCATCAGCAATGAACCACCTGTATTTTCTTGCACCTGAATTCCTCCAGTAAAGAATCACACTGGTTTATTGCCTGACTCTCTGGACTTCTTTGCAATTGGGGTGCACCATGCCTTACCATCCCTTCCAGAGAGCAGCAACACGTGATGACAACTGAATGGTGTCTGGGGGACCCAGCGTAGCGTTGGGGCCACTGCACAGCCCCCTTTCATACTTATCCCTACTCACTTTGATTGAGCTGAGCTGCAATACTAGAAAAAAAAATTGAGACAGATATGGCACTGTTTCTGCAAGAAAGAAGCCTTGTTTTCCAAATTATGTACAACTCTTTTAACTATTTGTTGCCTTGAATAATAAAATAATGTAAACCCTTCAGACTATAACCGTTTTGATTTTGCCTTTTGCACTTTTCAGACAGACTCTCTTTTCTTATCTCAGTCACATTAGTAGGAACGTTGAGACTGGTTTTGCTTCAGGTTTTGTAGCAAGTGCATTGAGCAGCAGGGGGAATTTCTCTGCCCAGACAGGAGAAAATGTGCAGAATAGACAATACAATGTAATAGACGGCAGCTCCCAGCTAATGTACCAGCCATAGAAGTGGCAGAAAAACATAGAATAATGCAGCTTGATTGGTACAAGATATATTCAGATCTCGATGTGTGCGAATAATCAAAGCCGATGGAATTGACAGCGCATCGGTGTACATCAGTAATCAGTAATAAACGCCCTTTGATTGGGTAAATGGTGCATTGCTGCACAACCCGGTATGTGCTCCAGAAGTCTAAATGCCTGTGGATTCTAAGTATGATCACCCGTGCAATTTGCCAGCATTAGAGAATGACAGCACCAGTGCCCTACCACTACGCAATGCTAATTAATTTAATCATGGGGAGATTAAGGAGCAAGACACAGAGACTGGAATTCAGGGCATAATAGAAAAAAAATGAAAATGTCTTAGTGAAATACAAAGAATTGGATGTATGAGCAGTTCTGAAATATCAGAACTTACAGTGCCTTGCAAAAGTACCTCACAACCTGGAATTAACATGGATTGTTTGAGGATTTGCATCATGTAATTTACAGAACATGCCCACAACTTTGAAGATGTTTTTTTATTTTTATTTTTTATTGTGAAGCAAACAACAAATAGGACAAAATAACAGAAAAAGTCAATGTCCATAACTATTCACCCCCCTAAAGTCAATACTTTGTAGAGCCACCTTTTGAGGCAATCACAGCTCCAAGTCGCTTTGGATAAGTCTCTATGAGGTGGGATTTTTGCCCATTCCTCCTTGCAAAACTGCTCCAGCTTCTTCAAGTTGGGTGGTTTGCACTTGTGAACAGCAATCTTTAAGTCTGACCACAGTTTTTCTATTGGATTAAGATCTGGGCTTTGACTAGGCCATGCCAACACATTTACATGTTTCCCCTTAAACCACTCAAGTGTTGCTTTAGCAGTGTGTTTGGGGTCATTGTCCTGCTCGAAGGTGAACCTCCGACCTAATCTCAAATCACGCACAGAATAGTGCAGGTTTTGCTCAATAATATCCCTGTATTTAGCACCATCCATCTTTCCCTCAACTCTGACCAGTTTCCCAGTCCTGGCTGCTGAAAAACATCTCCACAGCATGATGCTGCCACCACCATGTTTCACTGTGGGGACAGTGTTTTTTGGGTGATGTGATGTGTTGGGTTTGCGCCAGACATACCGTTTTCTTTGATGGTCAAAAAGTTCAATTTTAGTCTCATCAGACCAGAGCACCTTCTTCCATACATTTTGGGAGTCTCCCACATGCCTTTTTGTTTTTAGCTAATAGTAATAGCTTTCTTCTGGCCACTCTGCCATAAAGCCCAACTCTATGGAGCGTACGGCTTATTGTCGTCATGTGTACAGATACTCCATTCTCTGCTGTGTAACTCTGCAGCTCCTCCAGGGTTACCTTAGGTCACTGTGCTGCCTCTCTGATTAATGCCCTCCTTGCCTATGCTGTGAATTTTGGTAGTCTCTTGGCAGGTTTGCTGTTGTGCCATGTTTTTTCCATTTGGTTATGATATATTTGATGGTGCTCCTGAGGATCATCAAAGATTTGGATATTTTTTTAAAACCTAACCCTGATTTGTACTTCTCAACAACATTGTCCCTTACTTGTTTGGAGAGTTCCTTGGTCTTCGTGGCAGTGTTTGGTTAGTGATGCCTCTTGCTTAGGTGTTGCAGCCTCTGTGGCCTTTCAAAAAAGGTGTGTATATGTAATAACAGATCATGTGACACTTAGATTGCACACAAGTGGACATCATTTCACTAATTATGTGACTTCTGAAGGTAGTTGGTTGCACCAGAGCTTTTTATGGGCTTCCTAATAAAGGGGGTGAATACATACGCACATGGCAATTTTCTGTTTTCTATTTTTTAACAATAGTTTTGTTTGTATATTTTTCTCATTTCCCTTCACCAACTTAGACTATTGTGTTCTGATCTATCACATAAAATTCAGATTAACAAAACATTGAACTTAAGGCTTTAATGTAACAAAATACGAAAATAGTCAAGGGGGGTGAATACTTTTGAAGGGCACTGTATCTTGCCCATCCCATGCTATTCCAACAGTGCCGAGGTCCCCGCTGCTCTCCCTGACTATGTCTTAACACAGTAGAAAATGGCTCTGAATGCCATTCACTCACTGCCTGCAGAGATGACCCACCAACAGTGGCAATCCCAGCCTTTTGTCTGCCATGTCAAAAGCGGCAGAAGATGGGCAAGGTAAGTACAGTATGAGTTCTGCAACCCTACTGATCAGCTGTGTGAAAAAGCTGTGTGACTCATGGATATGAGCACTGCAATATCCATCTGAGCCAGTAAGATTGTCTTAATTGGTCATAAGGCCTATGTACAGTGCTGTCTTAATCAAGTGAAAGGGCTTGGGATAAAATGCCAAGAGCAGTCACTTTACAATGTGCGGTGCTGTGCTTGGTAAGGTGTGAGAAGGCAGCAGCACTCACAGGAGCTTTGCAGTCTCCTCAAACAGCTGATCAGCAGGAATGCCAGGAGTTGGAACCCCAACAATTTGATATTGATGACTAGAGATGAGCAAATCGAAGCTGACGAACTGGAATTCGATCCGAATTTCAGGAAAAATTTGATTTTCAACAAATGTGGATTTACTCATGCTTTGTGGTAACGAATCGCAATTTTCCGTTAAATGGCTGCTGCACACGTGAGGACATGGAGAAAGAAAGTATGGGAATGTGGGATCACCCAGACTGACATGCATGATGCAGCCAATCAGCAGTCAGCCAGCCCTGTGATGTCATATCCCTATAAATATAGCAGCCATCTTAGAGTCAGACATTTTCCAGCATTCTCAGTGCAGGGACAGACATGAGAAGGCACTAGGGACAGCAATTGGAAAAAACTCATTGTGAAAAACCCCCTGAAAAAATGATTTATAAGTGCACGGAAAAAAATAGGGAGGAATCATTTCACAGCATCTTAGTGCCGGGAGAGACATCAGAAGGCTTTAGGGACAGTGCTAGAAAAGCGATTTACAAGTGCAGGGAAATATTATTTGGGGATCCAAATAGCCATTATAAAGCGCTGTCATTCCAACAATTTATTCTTGTTATTGGTGTGCAAGTGCTATGTTGAAAAGCATTTAGTGGCCTATTTTAGTACAGAAAGGAAAATATATACGCATTTCACTTCTGCGGTTATATGTGGTAAAACCATTTACTGGCCTATTTCAGTACAAAATTCTAAATATATTCTCAGTTCATTTCTGCAGCTTGGGCTGCAATACCAAGAGCAGCCACTTTACAATGTGCGGTGCTGTGCTTGGTAAGGTGTAAGAAGGCAGCAGCACTCACAGGAGCTTTGCAGTCTCCTCAAACAGCTGATCAGCAGGAGTGCCAGGAGTTGGACCCCGACCGATTTGATATTGATGACTAGAGATGAACGAATCGAAGCTGAGGAAGTGGAATTCGATCCGAATTTCAGGAAAAATTTGATTTGCAACAAATGCAAATTTTCTCGCGCATCGTGGTAACGAATCGCAATTTTCCTAAAATGGCTGCTGTACATGTGAGGACATGGAGAAAGGAAGTATGGGAAAGCGGGATCACCCAGACTGACATACATGAAGCAGCCAATCAGCAGCCAGCCAGCCCTGTGATGTCACAGCCCTATAAATATAGCGGCCATCTTAGATTAAGACATTTTCCAGCGTTCTGGACAGACATGAGAAGGCACTAGGGACAGCAATTGGAAAAACGTCATTGTGAAAAAAAAAATGAAAAAACGATTTATAAGTGCACGGAAAATTAGGGAGGAATCATTTCACACAATCTTAGTGCAGGGAGAGACATCAGAAGGCCCTAGGGACAGTGTTAGAAAAGCGATTTACAAGTGCAGGGAAATGATAGGGAAGAATCATTTCATAGCATCTTACTGCAGGGAGTTACATCAGAAGGCGCTAAGGACAGTGCTAGAAAAGTGATTTACAAGTGCAGGAAAGATTATTTGGGGATTCAAAAAGCCATTATATAGCTCTGTCATTCCAGCAATTTGTTCTTGTTATTGGTGTGCAAGTGTTATGTTGAAAAGCATTTAGTGGCCTATTTCAGTACAAAAATATAAATATATTCTCAGTTCATTTCTGCAGTTATATGTGGTGAAAGCGTTTAGGGGCCTATTTCAGTACAGAAAAATACATATATATGCACTTCACTGCTGCAGTTATTTGTGGCAAAAGCATTTAGTGGTCTATTTCAGTACAGAAAGAAAAATATATATGCACTTCACTGTTGAAGTTATTAGTGCCAAAAGCGTTTAGTGGCCTATTTCAGTACAGAAAGAAAAATACATACGCACTTCACTGTTGCAGTTATTTGTGGCAAAAGCCTTTAATGGCATATTTCAGTACAGAAAGAAATATATATACAGATTTCAGTGTTGTAGTTATTTGTGGCAAAAAAGTTTAGTGAACTATTTTAGTACAAAAAGAAAAATATATACTCACTTTACTGTTGCAGTTATATGTGTTGATAGCGTTTAGTGGCCTATTTCAGTATAGAAAGAAAAATATATACGCACTTCACTGTTGCAATTATTTTGGCGAAAGTATTTAGTGGCCTATTTCAGTACAGAAAGAAAAATATATACACACTTCACTGTTGCAGTTATTTGTGGCGAAAGCATTTAGTGGCCTATTTCAGTACAAAAATATAAATATAGTCTCAGTTCATTTCTGCAGTTTTATGTGTTGATAGCGTTTAGTGGCCTATTTCAGTGCAGAAAGAAAAATATATACGCACTTCACTGTTGCAGTTATTTGTCGCGAAAGCGTTTAGTGGCCTATTTCAGTACAGAAAGAAAAATATATACGCACTTCACTGTTGCAGTTATTTGTAACAAAAGCATTTAGTGGCTTATTTCAGAACATAAATGAAATTATATACGCACTTCACTGTTGCAGTTATTAGTGAAAAAAGCGTTTAGTGGCCTATTTTAATACAGAAGGAAAAATATATACGCACTTTACTGTTGCAGTTATATGTGTTGATAGCGTTTAGTGGCCTATTTCAGTACAGAAAGAAACATATATACGCACTTCACTGTTGCAGTTATTTGTGGCGAAAGAATTTAGTGGCCTATTTCAGTACAGAAAGAAAAATATACACGCACTTCACTGTTGCAGTTATTTGTGGCAAAAGCATTTAGTGGCTTATTTCAGAACAGAAATAAAAATATATACGCACTTTACTGTTGCAATTATTTTGGCAAAAGCGTTTAGTGGCCTATTTTAGTACAAAATAAAAATATATACGCATTTCGCTGTTGCAGTTATTTGTGGCGAAAGCGTTAAGTGGCCTTTTTCAGTACAAAAAGAAAAATATCAACACACCTCACTGTTGTAGTTATTTGTGGGGAAAGCGTTTAGTAGCCTATCTCAGTACAGAAAGAAAAATATATACGCATTTAAATTCTGCAGTTATATGTGGTAAAACCGTTTAGTGGCCTATTTCAGTACAAAAATCTAAATATATTCTCAGTTAATTTCTGTAGCTTGGGCTGCAATACCAAGAGCAGCCACTTTACAATGTGCGGTGCTGTGCTTGGTAAGGTGTAAGAGGGCAGCAGCACTCACAGGAGCTTTGCAGTCTCCTCAAACAGCTGATCAGCAGGAGTGATATTGATGTTGATATTGATGACTAGAGATTATCGAATCGAGCTGATGAAGTGGAATTCGATCCGAATTTCAGGAAAAATTCGATTTGCAACAAATGAGAATTTTCTCGCGCTTTGTGGTAACGAATCACAATTTTCCTTAAATGGCTGCTGGACATGTGAGGACATATACGCAATTCACTGTTGAAGTTATTAGTTCCAAAAGCATTTATTGTCCTTTTTCAGTACAGAAAGAAAAATATATACCGTATTTATCGGCGTATAACACGCACTGGCGTATAACACGCACCTTCATTTTAAGGGAAATTTCAGGAAAAAAAATTAAATTTCAAATTGTACTGCTATGGGGTGGGGGGATCTGTGGATGGAACTGTTATGGGGGGGATCTGTGGATGACACTGCTATGTCATCCACAGATCCCCCTCATAACAGTGTCCATTTCAAATTGTACTGCTATGGGGTGGGGGGATCTGTGGATGGAACTGTTATGGGGGGGATCTGTGGATGACACTGCTATGTCATCCACAGATCCCCCTCATAACAGTGTCCATTTCAAATTGTACTGCTATGGGGTGGGGGGATCTGTGGATGGAACTGTTATGGGGGGGATCTGTGGATGACACTGCTATATGTCATCCACAGATCCCCCTCATAACAGTGTCCCCCAATACACCGGGCCCCGCCGCTCACCGAAGTATTTATAAACGTGAATCCTTATCCTGTTATTAAGCTGCCCTCTCCCATGTTCCCATGTCCCCCCTGTATCCCCACAGCACTTACTTAAGCAGCTAAGCTTCCATAGCAGGCAGAGAGCGGACGGCACCAGTAACGTCACTCACTGACGTCGCGCGTCTGCTCCGCCTGCTTCA
This sequence comes from Bufo bufo, assembly GCF_905171765.1. Classification (NCBI taxonomy): domain Eukaryota; kingdom Metazoa; phylum Chordata; class Amphibia; order Anura; family Bufonidae; genus Bufo; species Bufo bufo. The sequence continues at coordinate 142,808,818 of NC_053394.1, forward strand.
TTCATAAAGGGGGCGGAGCAGGCGCTCAACGTCAGTGAGTGACGTTACTGCTGCCACCCACTCTGCCTGCTATGGAAGCTTAAGTAAGTGCTATGGGGATACAGGGGGGACATGGGAACATGGGAGAGGGCAGCTTAATAACAGGATAAGGATTCACGTTTATAAATACTTTGGTGAGCGGCGGGGCCCGGTGTAAGAGTACAGTGACTGCACCGGGCCCCGCCCCTAGTTACGGACTCCAGCCCCTCCTCTCTCCCGGCTCATACAGCACAGTCTGTGATGCTGCATCTTTGCCGGGCCGCAATGAATATCGGCGTATAACACGCATACATCATTTGCCCCCTATTTTCAGGGGGAAAAAGTGCGTGTTATACGCCGATAAATACGGTACGTACTTTACTGTTGCAATTATATGTGTTGATAGCTTTTAGTGGCTTAATTCAGTACAGAAAGAAAAATATATACGCACTTCACTGTTGCAGTTATTTGTGGCGAAAGCGTTTAGTAGCCCATTTCAGTACAGAAAGAAAAATATATACGCACTTCACTGTTGCAGTTATATGTGTTGATAGCTTTTAGTGGCTTATTTCAGAACAGAAATAAAAATATATACGCACTTCACTGTTGCAATTTTTTTGGTGAAAGTGTTTAGTGGTAAATTTTTGTATAAAAATAAAAATATATAAGCACTTCACTGTTGCAGTTATTTGTGGCGAAAGCGTTAAGTGGCCTTTTTCAGTAGAGAAAGAAAAATATAAATGCATTTCACTGTTGCAGTTATTTGTGGTGAAAGCTTTTATTGGCCTATTTCAGTACAAAAAGAAACATATCTACGCACCTCACTGTTGCAGTTATTTGTGGTGAAAGCGTTTAGTGGCCTTTTTCAGTACAATAATAAAAATATATTCTCAGTTCACTTCTGCAGTTATACAGTTGCAAGAAAAAGTATGTGAACCCTTTGGAATGATATGGATTTCTGCACAAATTGGTCATAAAATGTGATCTGATCTTCATCTAAGTCAGAACAATAGACAATCACAGTCTGCTTAAACTAATAACATACAAAGAATTAAATGTTACCATGTTTTTATTGAACACACCATGTAAACATTCACAGTGCAGGTGGAAAAAGTATGTGAACTCATAGACTAATGACATCTCCAAGAGCTAATTGGAGTGAGGTGTCAGCCAACTGGAGTCCAATCAATGAGATGAGATTGGAGGTGTTGGTTACAGCTGCCCTGCCCTATAAAAAACACACACCAGTTCTCGGTTTGCTTTTCACAAGAAGCATTGCCTCATGTGAATGATGCCTTGCACAAAAGAGCTCTCAGAAGACCTACGATTAACCACCTCCCGTCCGCCCATAGACTATAAACGTCCGGGAGGTGGTTCTCTATTTCTGAATGGACGTTCCAGAATGTCCATTCAGAACTGCAGCTGCACGCTAATCGTGCAGCTGCTTATCAGGTTGCCCGCTGTCAGTGACAGCAGGGCAACCCAGAGAGAAGGCAGGAACAGTGCCCAGGTGTCCCTGCCTTCTGGATCGCTGCGTACACAGCGCTCACCGAGCGCTGTGTATGCAGAGCAGGAAGCAGGAAGCGCTTCCTGTTCCGGCCCGGCGGTCATGTGATCGCCGGGACCGGAGAGTGCTGGAGCTGTGTGAGTGTCACGGAACCATGAACCAGACGTACAACAAGAGATAAATGAAAATAAGAAGGCTTTATTGAAAATAAAGCTGTAAAGCAAAAGTCCAAACGGATGGTGAAACCGAGCAGAGTCTTTGCGAAGCCAGAGGTCAGGAACCAGAAGGGTAGTCAGACGAAGCCAGGATCAGGAACCAGCAGGGTAGTCAGACGAAGCCAGGATCAGGAACCAGCAGGGTAGTCAGACGAAGCCAGGATCAGGAACCAGCAGGGTAGTCAGACGAAGCCAGGATCAGGAACCAGAAGCAGCAGCAGTCTTAGAAGCATGTGAACACAAGAGGACCAAGCAAGGAACTGAAGCCACAGACCTCCTATATATATGAGCTAGGCATCCAGCTCCTCCCAGGGGAAGGAGGAGCCGCAGGGTGGAAGGCTACAAGAAACCCAGGACCCAAGATGGCCGCCAGCACATGTCAAACGAAGGAGAGCAGCAAGCAGGTAAGACCATGACAGTACCTCCCCCTCAAGGGCCCCTCCTCCGCGGAGCACAAAACGGTTTCTGAGGGAAGCGTGCGTGGAAGGCTCGGAGCAAGGCAGGAGCATGGACATCTGCGGAGGGAACCCAGGAACGCTCCTCTGGACCATAACCACGCCAATGGACCAAAAACTGCAACCGACCGCGGACCAGGCGTGAGTCCAGGATATTGCTCACCTCATATTCCTCACGATTGCCCACTTGGACCGGACGAGGCCGAGGAACCGAGGAAGTGAAACGATTACACACCAGTGGCTTCAACAGGGAGACATGAAACACGTTGGAGATCCGCATGCCAGGAGGAAGCGCAAGGGCATAGGCTACCGGGTTTACCCTGCGAAGCACTCGGAAGGGACCAACAAAGCGAGGCGCCAGCTTGGGAGTGGGCACTCGAAGGTTGAGGTTGCGGGTGGACAACCATACACGGTCTCCGACCTGGTAGGAAGGAGCAGGCGCTCGTCTGCGATCAGCCTGGAATCTCTGGCGCTGCGCAGAGACCTCAAGGGACTTCTGGATCTGTACCCAAGAAGCACGTAGGACGGAAAGGTGATCCTCCACAGCCGGAATATCCTGGCGAGAGAATACCTCCGGTAACACGGCAGGTTGGAACCCATAATTGGCCATGAAGGGAGACGTCCCAGAGGAAGAGTTCACCGCCGTGTTCCTGGCAAACTCAGCCCAAGGCAGGAGGTCAACCCAATTGTCTTGGTGATCGGAGACATAGCAACGAAGGAATTGCTCCAAGGCCTGATTGGATCGTTCTGCGGCCCCATTGGACTGAGGGTGGTAGGCCGAGGAGAAGGAGAGATGAATCCCCAACTGGGAGCAAAAGGCGCGCCAGAACCTGGACACAAACTGACTCCCCCGATCCGACACAATCTCCTTAGGCAAACCGTGCAACCGGAAGACCTCCCTGGCAAAAATCGTGGCCAACTCTTGTGCAGAGGGTAACTTCTTGAGAGGAACACAGTGGCACATTTTGGAAAACCGATCCACAATCATGAGAATGACCGTATGGCCTCGGGATGCAGGGAGGTCCACAATGAAATCCATCCCCAGGTGTGACCATGGGCGCTCCCCGGTGGCTATGGGTTGCAGAAGGCCCAACGGAAGGTGCCGAGGGGACTTACTCTGGGCACAAACGGAGCATGCCGCTACATATGCGGCGATGTCGGAACGTAGGGAAGGCCACCAGAACAGACGTGAAACAGCCCAGGACAGCTGATTCTTTCCAGGATGCCCCGCGGTCTTGGAGTTATGGTAGGTTCGCAACAACCGAGTGCGCAACTCCTCAGGCACAAAACATCTGCCGTTGGGTCTCCCAGAGGGAGCACCAGATTGAGCCGCCAAAATCTGCTCACCCAGGGGAGAGGTCAGGCTGGTGCGAATGGCGGCCAGGATCTGATTCGGAGGTATGACCGAAGTCGGAATCGACTCCTCCCTGGACAGCTCGGAGTACTGCCGTGATAAGGCATCCGCCCTGATGTTCTTGGAACCGGGTAGGTAGGAGACCACGTAATTAAAACGTGACAAGAACAGAGCCCATCTGGCCTGACGTGGTGTCAATCTCTTGGCCTCAGAAAGGTAGGTCAGATTCTTGTGGTCCGTCAGGATGAGAACCGGAACCACCGAACCCTCGAGCAAGTGCCTCCATTCTTTAAGGGCCTGCACGATGGCCAATAACTCCCTGTCACCAATCTGATAGTTGCACTCCGCGGAAGACAGTTTCCGGGAGTAAAACCCACAAGGAAGCAGAGGACCCTCTGGTGTTCTACGCTGAGACAGAAGGGCGCCTACTCCCGTCTCAGACGCGTCCACCTCGAGGACAAAGGGCAACCCAGGGTTGGGATGCGACAGAATCGGAGCCGACACAAAGGCGGACTTTAGGGCCTCAAAAGCTCGGATGGCCTCGAGCGGCCAGACCTGGGAATTACTGCCCTTCCTGGTCAGATCCGTGAGAGGCTTGGCCAGCATGGAAAAGTCCCTGATGAACTTCCGATAATAATTGGCGAAGCCCAAAAAGCGCTGCAGGGAACGAAGACCACTGGGCTGGGGCCACTGTAAGACAGCCGAAACCTTCTCAGGATCCATGGAGAACCCCTCAGCGGAAATGATGTAACCTAAGAAGGTTACCTGGGATCGGTGAAATTCGCATTTCTCAAGCTTACCGAACAGCTTGTTCTCTCGTAACCGTTGCAACACTCGTCTGACATCCAGAACGTGGGCCTCCATGGATTCAGAATATACCAAGATGTCATCCAAATAGACTACCACACACTGCTGCAACAGGTCACGGAAAACATCGTTGATGAATTCCTGAAAGACTGCGGGCGCATTGCACAACCCAAAGGGCATAACCAAGGATTCGTAATGACCGGTCCTGGTGTTAAACGCGGTCTTCCACTCATCGCCCGCCTTGATCCTTACCAGGTTATATGCCGCCCTCAGGTCGAGTTTGGTAAAGACCGTGGCCCCTTTAAGGCGATCGAACAGCTCGGAAATCAAGGGTATCGGGTAAGCGTTCTTGATCGTGATGCGATTGAGACCCCTGTAATCGATGCAAGGCCTCAACTCACCGCCCTTCTTTTTCACAAAGAAAAATCCAGCCCCTGCCGGGGACGAAGATTTGCGAATGTGTCCGCGTGAAAGCGCCTCCCTCACGTACTCCTCCATGGCCTCATTCTCCGCTACCGACAGTGGATAGACTTTGCCACGAGGAGGAACGGCACCAGATTGTAACTCTATGGCACAATCGTATGGGCGGTGCGGAGGTAGGGCAACCGCGCGCACCTTATCGAATACATCCCGGTACTCCTCGTATTCAGGAGGCAACAGAGAGTCCGAGGAAGTACACAGCAACTTGACAGACCCATGGATGCAACTAGCCCCACACTGCGGTGACCACGAGAGGATCTCGACCGATCTCCAATCGAAAGTCGGATTATGCTTCTGGAGCCAGGGGTACCCCAAGACCACCGAGTAGTGTGGAGACGAAATAACCTGGAGGCAGACCGACTCTCTGTGAACGGCACCAATGGCTATCCCCACTGGAAGGGTCTCATGAGTCACGTGTGGCGGCAGAAGGGGTCTGCCGTCTATCGCCTCAAGAGCCAGTGGGGAACCTCGAGCCTGCATAGGAATGGAATTGGCGGCAGCGAACACACTATCAATGAACAAACCACCAGCACCAGAGTCCACCAACGCCTGGGTCGTCACCGAGCCCCCGACCCAGGAGAGGACAACAGTGATCAGTGGTTTGTCAACACGGGAAACCGGGGACGAGGAGACTCCACCCAAGATCTGCCCCCGACAGGATCTCAGGGTACGAGCGTTTCCCGGACGGTTCGGACATGCCAACCGAAAATGCCCACCGAGACCACAGTACATGCATCGGCCCTCGCGTCTCCGGAGTGCCCTCTCCCCCTCTGACAGGCGAGCAAACCCCAGCTGCATGGGTTCACCCCCAGACAAGTCATCCCCAGGAGGCGTGGGAGGAGAGGGAGGCACGGGTGGGACAGCAAACGTAGGCACCAATCTGTTAGAAGACCTCCGCAGGTTCTCCTTAAAGGAAGGTCTCTCCCTGAGTCTGGTGTCAATCAAAATCAGGAAAGAAATAAGAGACTCGAGCTCAACTGGTAGGTCCTTAGCTGCAACCTCATCCTTCAAGGCATCCGAGAGACCATGAGAGAAAGCAGCGACCAGAGCCTCATTATTCCAGCCCACCTCTGCTGCCAGGGTACGAAACTCAATGGCGTATTCAGCTACGGATCGTGAACCCTGTCTGATGGACATAAGGAGCTTCGCAGCAGAGGCAGCACGAGCCGGCACATCGAATACCTTCCGAAGAGAAGCAACAAAACCGGAAAACTCGGCAACCACCGGATTGTTGTTCTCCCATAAAGGGCTGGCCCAGGCCAAGGCCTTGTCCGAGAGCAGCGAGATCAAGAAGCCCACCTTTGATCTCTCAGTAGGAAAGGCATGTGGCAGCAACTTGAAATAAATGCCCACCTGGTTAAGGAAACCTCGGCACTGAGTTGGCTCTCCCCCAAAGCGCTGTGGAAGAGGGGCAGAACCGGTCATACCCCGAAACACCGCAGGCGCAACAACAGGTGTCGGGGTAGACTCTGGCGCAACAACCGGAGCGGCAGTAGGAGCAAGCCCAGGAGCGACAACCGACCCATCGGCAACGGGAGCGAAATGAGCCGTGCGTTCAAGCAGGGTTTGCAACGCCACAGCGAACCGACCCAACAGGTGATCCTGCTGATCAAGTCTGGCAACCAGCGTGGGTAGCGAGGATGGCCCTGTACCGTCAGAATTCATGGCTTGGTCCTAATGTCACGGAACCATGAACCAGACGTACAACAAGAGATAAATGAAAATAAGAAGGCTTTATTGAAAATAAAGCTGTAAAGCAAAAGTCCAAACGGATGGTGAAACCGAGCAGAGTCTTTGCGAAGCCAGAGGTCAGGAACCAGAAGGGTAGTCAGACGAAGCCAGGATCAGGAACCAGCAGGGTAGTCAGACGAAGCCAGGATCAGGAACCAGCAGGGTAGTCAGACGAAGCCAGGATCAGGAACCAGCAGGGTAGTCAGACGAAGCCAGGATCAGGAACCAGCAGGGTAGTCAGACGAAGCCAGGATCAGGAACCAGAAGCAGCAGCAGTCTTAGAAGCATGTGAACACAAGAGGACCAAGCAAGGAACTGAAGCCACAGACCTCCTATATATATGAGCTAGGCATCCAGCTCCTCCCAGGGGAAGGAGGAGCCGCAGGGTGGAAGGCTACAAGAAACCCAGGACCCAAGATGGCCGCCAGCACATGTCAAACGAAGGAGAGCAGCAAGCAGGTAAGACCATGACAGTGAGGTCTTTCAGAGACCTCGATCAGCCCTGCACTGAGGCTGTACAGTGCTGTATTGCGCTGTACAGCCTCTCTGGGGGGGTGTATTTCTCCTGTAACTGGGGCTACTATTCTGAAATATAGTAAGCCACTAAATGCTTTCGCCACGAATAACTGCAACAGTAAAGTGCGTATAGATTTTTCTTTCTGTACTGAAATAGGTCACTAAATGCTTTCGCCACAAATAACTGCAACAGTGAAGTGAATATATATATTTTTTTCTATACTGAAATAGGCCACTAAACGGTATGAACACAAATAACTGCAACAGTAAAGTGCGAATATACACTCACCTAAAGAATTATTAGGAACACCTGTTCTTTTTCTCATTAATGCAATTATCTAGTCAACCAATCACATGGCAGTTGCTTCAATGCATTTAGGGGTGTGGTCCTGGTCAAGACAATCTCCTGAACTCCAAACTGAATGTCAGAATGGGAAAGAAAGGTGATTTAAGCAATTTTGAGCATGGCATGGTTGTTGGTGCCAGACGGGCCGGTCTGAGTATTTCAAAATCTACTCAGTTACAGGGATTTTCACGCACAACCATTTCTAGGGTTTACAAAGAATGGTGTGAAAAGGGAAAAACATCCAGTAAGCAGCAGTCCTGTGGGCAAAAATGCCTTGTGGATGCTAGAAGTCAGAGGAGAATGGGCCAACTGATTCAAGCTGATAGAAGAGCAACGTTGACTGAAATAACCACTCGTTACAACCGAGGTATGCAGCAAAGCATTTGTGAAGCCACAACACGCACAACCTTGAGGCGGATGGGCTACAACAGCAGAAGACCCCACTGGGTACCACTCATCTCCACTACAAATAGGAAAAAGAGGCTACAATTTGCATGAGCTCACCAAAATTGGACTGTTGAAGACTGGAAAAATGTTGCCTGGTCTGATGAGTCTCGATTTCTGTTGAGACATTCAAATGGTAGAGTCCGAATTTGGCATAAATAGAATGAGAACATGTATCCATCCTCTGATGGCTACTTCCAGCAGGATAATGCACCATGTCACAAAGCTCGAATCATTTCAAATTGGTTTCTTGAACATGACAATGAGTTCACTGTACTAAAATGGCCCCCACAGTCACCAGATCTCAACCCAATAGAGCATCTTTGGGATGTGGTGGAACGGGAGCTTCGTGCCCTGAATGTGCATCCCTCAAATCTCCATCAACTGCAAGATGCTATCCTATCAATATGGGCCAACATTTCTAAAGAATGCTATCAGCACCTTGTTGAATCAATGCCACGTAGAATTAAGGCAGTTCTGAAGGCAAAAGGGGGTCCAACACTGTATTAGTATGGTGTTCCTAATAATTCTTTAGGTGAGTGTATTTTTATTTCTGTACTGAAATAGGCCACTAAACACCTTTTGCACTAATAACTGCAACAGTGAAGTGCGTATATATTTTTCTTTCTATACTGAAATAGGCCACTAAACGCTTTCGCCACAAATAACTGCAACAGTGAAGTGCGTATATATGTTTCTTTCTGTACTGAAATAGGCCGCTAAACGCTTTCACCACATATAACTGCAGAAATGAACTGTGACTATATTAATATTTTTGTACTGGAATATGCCACTAAACGCTTTCACCACATATAACTGCAGAAGTGAAATGCGTATATATTTTTCTTTTTGTACTAAAATGGGCCACTAAACGCTTTTCAACATAGTACTTGCACACCAATAACAAGAACAAATTGCTGGAATGACAGAGCTTTATAATCGCTTTTTTTTAATAATCTTTACTGCACTTGTAAATCGCTTTTCTAGCACTGTCCCTAGCGCTTTCTGATGTCTCACCCTGCAGTAAGATGCTGTGAAATGATTCCTCACTATCATTTCATTTTAAATGTCCCCCAGAGGTCTTGTATGACCTTATGGGGGACGAAAAGTTTAAAAGAAAAAAGAAATAAATAAAGTGTTAAAATAATATAATAAAGAAAAGGTTTCACATGTAAAAAAAAAATTCCCCAAGTAAGGAATACATAATTATTATTTTTTTAATAGAAAAAATAAAATAAAATAGACATATTTGGTATTGCCGCTTCCGTGACGGTCAGCTCTATAAATATATCACATGATCGACCCAGTCCGATAAACACCATAAAAAAATAAAATAAAAAAAAAGCTATTTTTGTCACCTTACATCACAAAAAGTGCAACACCAAGTGATCAAAAAGGCGTATGTCCCACAAAATGGTACCAATAAAACCGTCACCTCCTCCCGCAAAAAATGAGCCCCTCCATAAGAAAATCTCTCAAAAAATAAAAAAACTATAGCTCTCAGAACATGGACACATTAAAACATAATGAAAAAAAAAGAAGGGACCAAAACAAGCAATTTTTGTCGTTTTAAATTACAAAAAGTGCAACACCAAGTGATCAAAAAGGCATATGTCCCACAAAATGGTACCAATAAAACAGTCACCTCATCCCGCAAAAAAGGAGCCCTACATAAAAAAATATCTCAAAAAATGAAAAAACTATAGCTCTCAGAACATGGACACCTTAAAACATAATTTTTTAAGTTTCAAAAATGCTATTATTGTGTTAAAGTGAAATTAAAAAAAAAAAGTATACATAATAGGTATTTCTGCGTCCGTAACAACCAGCTCTATAAAAATATCACATGACCTAACCCCTTGGGTGAACACCGTAAAAAAAAAAAAAAAACTGTGTCAAAACAAGCTATTTTTGTCACCTTACATCACAAAAAATGCAACACCAAGTGATCAAAAAGGCGTATGTCCCAAAAAATGGTACCAATAAAACAGTCACCTCATCCCGCAAAAAATTAGCCCCTACATAAGAAAATCTCTCAAAAAATAAAAAAAACTATAGCTCTCAGAACTTGGACACATTAAAACATAATTTTTTGGTTTCAAAAATGCTATTATTGTGTAAAACTTAAATAAATAAGAAAAAGTATACATATTAGGTATCGCCACATCCGTAACGATCTGCTCTATAAAAATGTCACTTGACCGAACCCCTCAGGTAAACGCTGTAAAAATAAATACATTAAAACTGTGCTAAAACAATCATGTACCCAAAAATAGTACCAATAAAACTGGCACCTTATCCCTAGTTTCCAAAATGGGGTCACTTCTTGGGAGTTTCTACTGTAAGGGTACATCAGGGGGGCTTCAAATGGGACATGGCATCTAAAAACCATGTGGAGTTCTTTTTCTTCTGCGCCCTGCCGTGTGCCCATACAGCATTTTTTGACCACTTGTGGGGAGTTTCTGTAAACCGCAGAATCTGGGTAATAAATATTGAGTTTTGTTTGGCTGTTAACCATCGATGTGTTAAATAAAAAATTGGATTAAAATGGAAAATCTGCCAAAAAAGTGAAATTTAAAAATTTGATCTCCATTTTCCTTTAATTCTTGTGGAACGCCTAAAGGGTTAACAAAGTTAGTAAAATCGGATTTAAGTAACTTGAGGGGTGTAGTTTCTACAATGGGGTCATTTATGGGGGTATCCACTATGTAGGCCCCACAAAGTGACTTCAGACATGAACTGGTCCTTAAAAGGTGGGTTTTGGCAATTTTCTTAAAAATTAGAAGAATTGCTTCTAAACTTCTAAGCCTTCTAACATCCTAAAAAAATAAAATGACATTTCCAAAATGATGCCAACATAAAGTAGACATGTGGGGCATGTTAAGTAATAAATATTTTATGAGGTATCACTTTCTGTTTTAAAAGCAGAGAAATAGAAATTTCGAAAATTGCAAATTTTTCCAAATTTTTGGTAAATTGGGGATTTTTTCATAAATAAAGGTGAAATATATTGACTCAAATTTATGACTATCATGAAGTACAATGTGTCACGAGAAAACAATCTCTGAATGACTTGGATAAGTAAAGGCGTTCCAAAGTTATTAACACATAAAGTGAGATATATCAGATTTGCAAAATTAGGCCTCGTCCGGAAGGGGGCAAATGGCCCAGATGTGAAGTGGTTAAGAATTGTTGACTTGCATAAAGCTGGAAAGGGTTATAAAAGTATCTCCAAATGCCTTGAGGTTCATCAGTCCACGTAGGACAAATTGTCTATAAATGGAGAAAGTTCAGCACTGCTGCTACTATCCCTAGGAGTGACCGTCCTGTATAGATGACTGCAAGAGCACAGCGCAGACTGCTCAATAAGGTGAAGAAGAATCCTAAAGTGTCAGCTAAAGACTTACAAAAGTCTCTGGCATATGCTAACATCCATGTTAGCGAATCTACAACACGTAAAACACTAAACAAGAATGGATTTCATGGGAGGAGACCACAGAGGAAGCCACTGCTATCCCAAAAAAATTGCTGCACGTTTACAGTTTGCACAAGAGCACCTGGATGTTTCACAGCAGTACTGGCAAAATATTCTGTGGACACATGAAACCAAAGTTGAGTTGTTTGGAAGAAACACACAACACTATGTGTGGAGAAAAGGAGGCACAGCACACCAACATCAAAACCTCATCCCAAGTGTGAAGTATGGTGATGGGGGCATCATGGTTTCGGGGTGCTTTGCTGCTTCAGGGCCTGGACGGATTGCTATCATCGAAGGAAAAATGAATTCCCAAGGTTATCAAGACATTTTGCAGGAGAACTTAAGGCCATCTGTCCACCAGCTAAAGCTCAACAGAAGATGGGTGTTGCAACAGGACAACGACCCAAAGCATAGAAGTAAATCAACAACAGAATGGCTTAAACAGAAGAAAATACACCTTCTCGAGTGGCCCAGTCAGAGTCCTGACTTCAACCCGATTGAAATGCTGTGGCATGACCTCAAGAAAGCGATTCACACCAGACATCCCAAGAATATTGCTGAACTGAAACAGTTCTGTAAAGAGGAATGGTCAAGCAATACTCCTGACCGTTGTTCACGTCTGATCTGCAACTACAGGAAACATTTGGTTGAAGTTATTGCTGCCAAAGGAGGCTCAACCAGTTATTAAATCCAAGGGTTCACATACTTTTTCCACCTGCACTGTGAATGTTTACATGGTGTGTTCAAGAAAAACATGGTAACATTTAATTCTTTGTGTGTTATTAGTTTAAGCAAACTGTGATTGTCTATTGTTGTGATTTAGATGAAGATCAGATCACATTTTATGACCAGTTTTGTGCAGAATTCCATATCATTCCAGAGGGTTCACATACTTTTTATTGCAACTGTATCTGTTGAAAGCGTTAAAAGAAAAATATCTAAGCTTTTCTGTCACGAGAAGGGGGTGGGGAGAGGTGCAACACTGACACCACCCACACCTCTGTCCCTTCCTACTTACACTTACCCATCCTAGTTAATGGAGCACAACTGGGCGGCGATCTCTAATCTGAGTAAGTGCAGGAGAGACAAACAAGACAGACAAAACACAGAGTTGTCAAGTATGCAATGTCTAAACCAGGAGGTCAAGGCGGTACCAGGGGACAATCAGAACACAAACCAGGATTAAATACCAGGAGAAGCAACTAAGACACAGAGAGCAGGCGAGGACAAGTCAAAGGCAAAGCAGGAGTCAAATACCAGGAGATGCAACCGGACACAAGGAGCAGGCGAGGATGAAGTAAATAAACGAGCCGAGATTCAAAATACCAAAACAGGAATATCACAGAGGATGATACACAATGGTATAGGACCTTAATCACAAGCAACCTGTGGCCAGCAGGCTGCCGGTTAAATAGAGAAGAGCAGGAGTCATGTGACGTGGCCAGCGTCACATGACTTTTGCCCCTGCATACAGCTAAACGCTGAGTGCCCAGCTCGGCGCTCAGACTCCTCACAGAAACCATGGGAGCAGATAACGCTGGCCACACTAAGGAGGCGTACGCGGCTGGGTCCTTCCCGCCCCCCGTTGCCCTGGAGATGAGGAGGCAGCAGACGTCCTCAATCCGAACTTATCGCATGACGCCAGTGGCACTGAAGGGAAGGAGCGTGAAGCAAGCGCCCTGTGACAATGTCCCTGTTGCAGTTATTTGTGGTGAAAGCTTTTAATGGCCTATTTCAGTACAAAAAGAAAAATATTTGCGTTGCTTTTAAGGGTGTTTTCATTTGCATTTAATTTATTTCGTTTAGCTAAAAGTATGTCAGACAGAGAAGTGCCAGGCCATGTACAGAGGAGTGAAAGACTCATAAATGTTTCTGGCACAGGCCGCAGCAGAGTAAGGGGGCGTGGAAGCAGGAGTCGCTGCGAGAGGCCTGAGCTCCCGGAGTCATCTAGCGGTCGTGTCTTGACCAGCAACCCAGCGGTTCTTGATTGGCTAACTCGGTCGTCTACTTCATACTGTATACTGTGGGGTGCTGTATACTGTTAGATGCTGTATACTATGGGGTGCTGTATACTGTGGGGTGCTGTATACAGTAGGGTGCTATACTGCTCTACTGTATACTGTGGGGTGCAGGATATTGTGGTGTGCTATACTGCTCTACTGTATACTATGGGGTGCTGTATACCGTGGGGTACTGTATACTGTGGGGTGCTGTACACTGTAGGGTGCTATAATGTTCTACTGTATACTGTGGGGTGCTGTATACTGTAAGCTACTGTATACTGTGGTGTGCTGTATACTGTGGGGTGCTCTACTGCTTTACTGTATACTATGGGTTGCTATATACGGTGGGGTGCTGTATACTGTGGGGGGCTGTATACTGTGGGGTGCTATACTGCTCTACTGTATACTATGGGGTGTTGTATACTGTGGGGTTCTGTACACTGTGAGGTGCTGTATATTGTGGTGTGCTATACTGCTCTACTGTATACTATGGGGTGATGTATACTGTGGGGTGCTGTATACTGTGGGGTGCTATACTGCTCTACTGTATACTGTGGGGTGCTGTATATTGTGGTGTGCTATACTGCTCTACTGTATACTATGGGTGTCATGCCCCACTCTGACAATGTGCGGAGGTCGGCCAGGATTGCAGCACGAGTTTAGTGTTTGTTTTGGAGTCGTGCTGGATCCGCCCCTCATCAGGTGCACTGGGTGGAGTCATTAGTTTAAATAGCTCCTCTGCCCAGTGCCCTGAGCGGATTATATTCATTATTGTGATCTTGGAAGCTAGGAAGGAAGGTTGGCTGTCTGCTCCAGCTCAGGAAGATAAGTGTTGTTTCTAGTTGGTTGTTTTGTGTCATCTTTCCCATCCAGGTTCTGTGCGAGCAGGCTGCTCCTATTTCCCACTTCACCATCTCAGGGAATTCAGGGTTTTGTCAGCCCAGGCACGGGGACATCTCAGATCTACCTTCAAGATCTGTAGATGGGCTGAGCAGTGCAAAGAAAGAGGTCAGGGATTAGCTAGGAGGTGACCCTTCCCTGTCTCTCGCCCAGAGCCTGGTTGGTTCGTTATCTGTCATACTGAGTGCACGCCCGCCGTGACATTATAATCCGCCATACTGTGACTGCCATCACTCAGCGCTTTTGTGATGGCGTCAATTGATGCACTGGTTGACCGCATGCAGGGTTTATCCCTAGAGGTTGCGGATCTGCGTGGTACGGTCACACAGTGTCAGAGGTTTCTGGCATCAGGTACAGGTCAAATTGGTGGGGAGCTTAAAGTCGCTATTCCCGACAGATTTACAGGGAGTACGGATGATTTTTTCCGCTTTAAAGAGTCATGCAAATTGTACTTTCGACTGCGTCCATTTTCGTCAGGTAATGAGGATCAGAGGGTTGGTATCATCATGTCTCTGCTTAAAGGGGACGCTCAATCCTGGGCTTTTTCTCTGCCGCCCGGTTCTCTGGCTCTCCGGTCAGTGGAGGAATTTTTCCAAGCCCTGGGATTGATTTACGATGACCCAGATCGGATCTCGATGGCAGAATCGAAATTGCGTAACTTACTGCAGGGTGAACATACTGCAGAGGGTTACTGTACAGAGTTTAGGAGGTGGGCTACTGAGTCGGGGTGGAACGACCCCGCGTTACGTAGTCAGTTTTGTCAGGGGTTATCTGAAAGGTTGAACGATGCCCTGGCTTTTTATGAGTATCCGGATACTTTAGAGAATGCAATGTCTTTGGCTATACGGTTGGATAGACGTATCCGAGAGAGGGGTAATGGTCCCTCCGTGCAGGGGATCCCTCCTGCGTGTGGTTTTGTTTCTTCTTCTGCCCAGGGTGATATTGCTTATAACTCTGGAGTAGCGGAGGAACCCATGCAATTGGGTCAGATTTCTTGCCATTCTGATAGTAGAGACTTTAGGAAATTGCACAAACTATGTTACTTTTGTGGAAAGAGGGGTCATTTTATTTTTTCTTGTCCTTATGTTAAATCACAGGTGGAAGAGAAAAAGAAAAAAGAAAAAAAAAACCTCCCTCACACTTGGTAGTATGAATGGTGTGGTGGAGCAGACAGGTATGCAAGCTCCCTGCAGTTCCCGTTTTCTCCTTTCAGCTATGGTGGCGCTAGAGTCAAAAAATGTGTTTGTTGATGTATTCCTTGATTGTGGTGCTGGGGTAAACCTAATTGACTTTCTTTTTCTTCAAGGCCTGGGACTAAGTACTTGCACGTTAGAGAACGAGATTCGTGTTTTTGCAATTGATTCTTCCCCTCTTTCTCAAAGGAGTCTCACTCACATTGTTCATGGTATTCACTTAAGGGTGGGTGATTCACATGCTGAAATTATTTCTTGTTTTGTCATGAAGGATTTGCCAGCTCCTATAGTTTTGGGGTTGCCATGGTTGATTAGACATAACCCAATTATAGACTGGCAAGCGAAACAAATCATTGGTTGGAGCGAGTTTTGTTCGGACAATTGTCTTGTCACATCTATTTCTGAAGTGTCCATTACGGCTTTACCTCCGTATCTCTCAGATTTTGCGGATGTTTTTCCGGAGGGTGGGGCTCAGGAATTGCCCCCTCATCGGGACTATGATTGTCCAGTTAATCTCATTCCTGGCGCCAAGTTGCCAAAGTCTCGGCTTTACAACCTCTCTCAACCCGAAAGAGAGGTCATGCGAAAGTATGTCGCCGAGAGTTTGGCAAAGGGTCATATTAGACCATCTAAGTCTCCAGTGGCAGTAGGTTTGTTCTTTGTGAAGAAAAAAGATGGATCACTGAGACCGTGTTTGGATTTCCGGGAGTTGAACCGTATTACAGTCCGGGATCCATATCCCCTGCCCTTGATCTCTGATCTTTTTGATCAGATTGTTGGAGCCAAGGTGTTCTCCAAGTTGGATTTGAGAGGAGCCTACAATCTGATCAGGATCAAGGAGGGGGATGAGTGGAAAACGGCCTTCAATACGCACGAGGGTCATTTAGAAAACCTGGTGATGCCTTTTGGGTTGACGAACGCGCCAGCAGTATTTCAGCGATTCGTCAATGACATTTTTCATCACTTGGTGGGGAGGTTCGTAGTAGTTTACCTGGATGACCTTTTAATTTATTCTCCTGATCTGAAGACCCATCAGGATCATGTGAGACAGGTTTTGACGATCCTTCGGGAGAATAAGTTATACGCCAAATTGGAGAAATGTTTGTTTCCGGTGCAAGAGCTTCCGTTCTTGGGATACATGCTTTCTGATTCCGGTTTTCGTATGGACCCCGAAAAGGTCCGGGCGGTTCTGGAGTGGGACCGACCAGAGAATCAGAAAGCTTTGATGCGGTTCTTGGGGTTTACAAATTATTATAGGAAATTTATTTCGAATTATTCTACCCTAGTAAAACCTCTTACTGATATGACCAAGAAGGGCGCCGATGTCTCTGTCTGGTCGGATGAGGCGTTGCAGGCCTTTTCGGCTGTTAAGGAGCGTTTTGCGTCCGCTCCCATTCTGGTGCAGCCGGATGTGTCTCAACCATTCGTAGTGGAGGTTGATGCATCAGAGGTGGGGGTTGGGGCGGTGCTGTCACAGGGTTCATCTCCTGGCAAGTGTGTCCCGTGTGCCTTCTTCTCCAAGAAGCTCTCGGTTGCCGAGAGGAATTATGATGTTGGAGATAGAGAGTTGTTGGCTATCAAGTTGGCCTTTGAGGAATGGCGCCACTGGTTGGATGGGTATACTGACCATAAGAATTTGGCTTACCTGCAATCTGCCAAGCGTCTGGACCCTAGGCAGGCCAGATGGTCACTTTTTTTTACCAGGTTCAATTTCGTGGTTACCTTTCGCCCAGGGGTCAAGAACGTCAAGGCTGATGCCTTGTCTCGCAGCTTCCCTGGGGGAGGTGATTCAGAATATCCAGCGCCGATTTTGGCGGATGGAGTGGTGGTCTCCGCTTTGTACCCTGAATTGGAGATGGAGGTGTTGAGAGCTCAGGAGGGGGCTCCTGGTTCGTGTCCCCCAGGGAGGTTGTTTGTTCCTGAGGGCCTACGATACCATGTGTTTAAGGAACCTCACGATACTATTCTCGCTGGACATCCTGGTGGTAAGTCCACCTGTGATCTGGTGTCCCGGAGGTTCTGGTGGCCAGGTTTGCGTAAGAGTATTGAGAATTACGTGGCAGCTTGTGAAACCTGTGCTCGGTCTAAGGTTGCTCATACTCGACCGCCTGGTTCACTTCTTCCATTGTCTATTCCATCTCGTCCTTGGACACATTTGTCCATGGACTTTATTACGGACCTACCGAGTTCCTCCGGGAGAACAGTGATTTTGGTGGTAGTCGATCGTTTCAGTAAAATGGCTCACTTTATACCACTAACAAGTCTGCCTAACGCTAAGACTCTTGCGCAGATTTTTGTGGATAATATTGTTAAATTGCACGGTATTCCTTCGGATATTGTCTCTGATAGGGGCACGCAGTTTGTCTCCAGGTTTTGGAGGGCGTTCTGCTCTCGACTTGGCATTCAACTTTCTTTCTCGTCGGCTTTTCATCCACAGTCGAATGGTCAGACGGAGCGTACCAATCAAAACCTGGAGACCTACTTGAGGTGCTTTGTGGCTGAGAATCAGGAGGACTGGTCCTCGTTCTTGCCCTTAGCAGAATTTGCATTGAATAACCGTAGGCAGGAGTCCACGGGTAAGTCGCCATTTTTTGGCGCATACGGTTTCCATCCTCAGTTTGGTACCTTTTCTGGGTCTGGTTCCTCCGGGATGCCAGAGGAGGAGAGATTCTCTTCTGCCTTATCCTCTATCTGGCGGGGGATTCAAGGGAATTTGGAGAGGATGGGTGAGAGGTATAAACGAATGGCTGACAGGAGACGTGTGACTGGTCCGGACCTGTGTGTGGGTGATTGGTGCGGTTGTCCACTAGGAATATCAAGTTGAGAATGCCATCTTGGAAACTGGGTCCAAGATTTGTTGGTCCATATAAGATTTCTGCTGTGATCAATCCTGTGGCATTTCGACTTGATCTGCCGCAGACTTGGAGGATCCACGATGTCTTCCACAAGTCTTTACTAAAAAAATATGTTAAACCGGTGGTACCATCGCCATTGCCTCCTCCTCCTGTTCTGGTCGAGGGAAACTTGGAGTTCGAGATCTCCAGGATTCTCGACTCGAGAGTTCTGCGGGGTTCCCTCCAGTACCTGGTTCACTGGAGGGGATACGGTCCTGAGGAGAGGATGTGGGTTCCGGCGTCAGATGTCAACGCCAGCCGTCTGGTGAGGGCCTTTCATAGGTCCCATCCGGATAAGGTTGGTCCAGGGTGTCCGGAGGTCACCCGTAGAAGGGGGGGTACTGTCATGCCCCACTCTGACGATGTGCGGAGGTCGGCCAGGATTGCATCACGAGTTTAGTGTTTGTTTTGGAGTCGTGCTGGATCCGCCCCTCATCAGGTGCACTGGGTGGAGTCATTAGTTTAAATAGCTTCTCTGCCCAGTGCCCTGAGCGGATTATATTCATTATTGTGATCTTGGAAGCTAAGAAGGAAGGTTGGCTGTCTGCTCCAGCTCAGGAAGATAAGTATTGTTTCTAGTTGGTTGTTTTGTGTCATCTTTCCCATCCAGGTTCTGTGCGAACAGGCTGCTCCTATTTCCCACTTCACCATCTCAGGGAATTCAGGGTTTTGTCAGCCCAGGCACAGGGACATCTCAGATCTACCTTCAAGATCTGTAGATGGGCTGAGCAGTGCAGAGAAAGAGGTCAGGGATTAGCTAGGAGGTGACCCTTCCCTGTCTCTCGCCCAGAGCCTGGTTGGTTCGTTATCTGTCATACTGAGTGCACGCCCGCCGTGACAATGGGGTGCTGTATACTGTGGGGTACTGTATACTATGGGGTGCTGTATACTGTAAGGTGCTATACTGCTCTACTGTATACTGTGGGGTGCTGTATACCGTTGGGTTGCTATATACTGTGGGGTGCTATACTGCTTTACTGTATACCTATGGTGCTGTATACTGTGGGGCACTGTATACTGTGAGGTGCTGTATTCTGTGAGGTGCTGTATTCTGCATAGTTTGGGGTGCTGTATACTGTATACTTTGAGGTTCTATATACCGTGAGGTGCTGTATACAGTGGGGAGCTGCTATACTGCTCTACTGTATACTGTGGGGCGCTGCATACTGTGGGGTGCTGTATACTGTGAGGTGCTGTATACTGTGGGGAGATGTATATTGTGGAGTGCTATACTGCTCTACTGTATACTGTGGGGTGCTGTATACCATTGGGTTGCTGTATACTGTGAGGTGCTGTATACCGTTGGGTTGCTGTATACTGTGGGGTGCTATACTGCTTTACTGTTTGCTCAGTGTGGGGAGCTGTATATTGTGGAGTGCTATACTGCTCTACTGTATACTGTGGGGGGCTGTATACTGTGTGGTGCTGTATAGTGTGGGGTGCTATACTGCTCTATTTTATACTGTGAGGTGCTGTATACTGCGGTGTGCTCTACTGCTCTACTGTAGGGTTATGTATACTGTGGAGGGCTGTATACTGTGGGGTGCTATACTGCTCTACTATATACTGTGGGGTGCTGTATACTGTATAGTATAGGGTTCTGTATACTGTGGGGTGCTGTACATTATAGGGTGCTATACTGCATACTGTGGGGGTGCTGTATACTATAGGGTGCTATACTGCATACTGTGGGGTGCTGTATACTATAGGGTGCTATACTGCATACTATGGGGTGCTTTATACTATAGGGTGCTATACTGCATACTGTGGGTTGCTGTATACTATAGGGTGCTTTACTGCCTACTGTGGGGTGCTGTATACAATAGGGTGCTATACTGCATACTATGGGGTGCTGGGGTGCACTGTAACGCTAGGGTGAGCCGAGCCCAGGTCTCCTTCCTGCAGAGCGGTGCCCACTTCCAGCCTGAGCCCAGCTGCCCAGAGAACTGATCTTGAGCCGCTGGAGTCTTCAGAACTGGAAGTATTTACAGTCATTCACTGTACTCTACCAGGTGTGTGTATTTTTTTTTTGTGTGTGTTGTGGTGGAGGGCGTGATTGCTTGCTAGGGTGTGGGAAGGCGGGATCCAGGGGGCCCAAGTAAATTTTTGCCTAGGGTCCAATCAATATTAAAGACGGCCCTGCTGGGCAGCCAAACTGGATTTGTAGCCGCAACTAGCAGAGTTTGCCCTGAAAAAGCTGTCCTGCCCAGCCAATAGTGTGGCATCAGAGCGGGTGTTTAGTGCGGCAAGGGCCATAGTTACCCCAAGGAGGACTCGCCTGTCTACCCAAAATGTGGAAAGAATGACCTTTGTCAAGATGAATCAGGCGTGGATCAGCCAGAATTTCCACCCAACAATTCCTGATGCATCAGACTACAGGGAGTGCAGAATTATTAGGCAAATGAGTATTTTGACCACATCATCCTCTTTATGCATGTTGTCTTACTCCAAGCTGTATAGGCTCGAAAGCCTACTACCAATTAAGCATATTAGGTGATGTTCATCTCTGTAATGAGAAGGGGTGTGGTCTAATGACATCAACACCCTATATTAGGTGTGCATAATTATTAGGCAACTTCCTTTCCTTTGGCAAAATGGGTCAAAAGAAGGACTTGACAGGCTCAGAAAAGTCAAAAATAGTGAGATATCTTGCAGAGGGATGCAGCACTCTTACACTCAGTTCACACCTGAGCGTTTTACAGCGCGTTCGAACGCGCTGTAAAACGCATATCCGATGCAAACCAATGCTTCCCTATGGGACTGGTTCACATTTTCGCATTTTACAGCGCGTTCGAACGCGCTGCAAAACGCCAGACGCATAAACAAGTTCTTGAGCCTTTTTTTGGGCGTTTGTCGCGCGTTTTGGCCCATAGACTTCAATGGGAACGCGCAACGCTTGTTTTTTGCGCGTTTTTGACACAGAAAACGCGCGTTCGAACGCGCGTTTAGGATCTTGCAACATGCTGGAAAAGGCACAACACCAGGTGCAAAGCACAGTTTTGGAGAGAACCCAGCATGGAGGAGTCTGTGTGTGACACCGAGACCCTGATCAGGTTGGTGCAAGGCAAACGCTGCCTGTATGACACGCAGGATGCCAACTATAAAAATAGGAAGAGCAGGCAGCAGGCCTGGGAGGATATTGCTAAAAGAATCTGGCCAGATTGGCCAACTTTCACAAAGACAGTGAAACAGGGAAAAGGTATTTCCATGTGTGTTCTAATGTGAAAAGTAAACTCCTTGTGTGCAGTGGTGTACAAACTATATGTAATAGCCCTGGCCAGCTCTACCTGCAGCCCTCCAGCTGTTGTCAAACGCCACCTCCACAAATGCTGGGCTGTATTTTACTTGCTGGAGCCTGTGCAGGCATGCATGGAGTTGGATTTTAGCAACAGCTAGAGGGATGCAGCATCACCATCCCTGTTCTTGTATATGGGCACTCAGTGGCCTTGGTTTACAAAGAATGATGTGCACATTACATGTTGTATAGTGTCCTCTCAGCCCTTTAGTTTTTATTACTGTCCTGGTTCACCCTCCCCCACATTCTGGTACAATGCAATGGCCCAGTATGTTCAATTTGCAGTGGTTTCACTCTCTTGTGCCCGACTGCGCTCTCTCAATCCGCAAATGTAGTGGCATTGTGAAATGTAGGCCTAATTTTGGGTTGAGGGATTTGAATCCTAAGTTGTTATTGATATCGTGTACTTTTTCAAATTACACTGCTTGTGGGCTATGGGTGGGCTGGCATATTTTAGGTGCTTCTGTTTCTAACGTGCCAGTATTGGGCACCTTGATGGGATCCGTTATTTCACCCACATTGGCTTATATTCTACTGGCCGAGTATGGGGCACTTAAATGGGACACATGATTTCGGCCACATTTTTTAACAGTGTTAACGGGCGACTATTGATGGCCACTATAGGGGCATCCACAAGGGGCACTATATAGGTGAAAAAACTGAAATGGCCAAAAGTTTGTTTCCAATTTTGTCATTTAGGCATAGTAATAAGCAACCAAAATGGAAAATTAAATAAAATTGAAACACTCTTTTCAGACGAAAAATATAAATTAACCTAAACTTAGATGGCTTCCAATTGCCAGGGTAACGCCCCATGTGGTGATAAAAAATATGCGGTGAAGTGGTCCCGGACAGCCGCACTGTGTCTGCTCCCACGCACACCGCTCGGATTAGGACTCTCCAAGGAATGGCTGAGGGAATCTTCAAAATTAAAGCCATTCCGTGCACGTACAAAATTATGCAGAGCACACGCTGCCTTCACGGCCGAGATGGCGATCTCCAATTTTAAATGAATCGGAGAATGGAGAAAGCGCCATTTGTTTGCTAAAATGCCGAAGGCACACTCCACCACCCTGCGTGCTCTTGTCAGCCGGTAATTAAATACCCGCCTGGCAATGGAGAGTCCCCGGCTGGAGTACGGCCTCATCACATGCTCCCTCAGCGCAAAGGCCTCGTCCCCCCACAAAAACAAAGGGCATAGCCGGATAAGTGGTCCCAGGCAGTGTGGTGTTCCCCGGGAGGTCCAGCTCATTATTATTGAGCATTTGGCCAAAGGCAGAATGCCCGAAAACAGGAGAGTCTGAGCTGCTGCCGTAGGACCCCACGTCAATGTACCTGAAGCAATAGTTTGCGTCACACACCGCAAAAAGAACAAACGAGAAATATTTTTTATAATTAAAAAATTGACTCCAGCTCCTGATGGGCTTCTGAACGCGGATGTGCTTGCCGTCTATTGCGCCGACACAGTTTGGGAAATTGCAGGATTCTAAAAAATGATCCGCAATTTGCAGCCAGTCCTCCTTCTGTGGTTGGCCCATCAGAGCAGGATGAAGGACGTCCCAAATTGCCACGCAGGTTTCCCAGACGACCATACTGGCTGTGGACTTCCCAATAAGAAAGGCGAAGTGTAGACTGGTCAATGACTGTCCGGTAGCTAAATACCTTAAACAAATGTAAGAAAATAAAGAGACATTAACTTATGTTTTTTTTTTTTTTTTTCCGAAGTCAACACTATCAAAGGCAAATGGAAAAGCCTGAAAGACGCCTTTATCCGGCATAGGCACAAACAAAGGGAGCAGAGGAGCGGATCGTCCCCAAGCGCACGCTCCAGTTACGTGCATGCCCAACAGATGTCTTTTTTGATTCCATGCACGGAAATGCGGAGGTGAGTCAAGGGCATACACATTGAGGAGAGGCTGTGGTATGACATGACATACATTCAATTTCATATGGGGAACATACTTACCTAGATTTTCCACTTCACAGCACCAATAGTAGCTGGGAACCCAGCCAGGCACGAGATGACGAAGAAGAGGACGAGGGCACAACCATCGACAGTGAGCCCGGACCATCTATGGGGCCAATGAGTCCTCCAGGCCCCCCACCCACTCCGAGTTTGGTGAGCCCCATGCAGACTGTCCCAGCCGTCCCAGAAGCAAGTCGGCACCCCCGACATAAAAGGAGGAGAACAGAGAGGCATGAGGACAGGCTAATAGGCTGCCTGGTAGCCCTGGCACATCCTGTGCCAAAACTTTCTTCGGATGCCTATTTTCTCCTCAGTCTAGAGGAGAAAATGCTACATGTGCCCAGAAATATGGTCACAAAAGTAAGGGAGGAGTTGACGAAGACCATTGATAAATATTGCATCCCGTATGAGATACCAACATCTATCAGTGCCCCACTGCAGGCCCCACTGCAGGCCCCACTGCAGGCCCCACAGCAGGCCCCACAGCAGCCAGCACAATATGGGCAACAATATGGCCCACAATATTGCCCCCAATATGGGCCACAATATGGGCCACAATATGGGCCACTACATCCCCAACATGCACAACAACACCCTCACACATACCCAGCACACACATACACACAAAGTAACATACAACAGCCTCTTGACACATGCAGACACAACACACATCATACCCATATCCCTCTCCAAGCACGGGCCCAAGCACCTCCACCACCACCACCACTGAAATGCCACCCGCCAATCAGTCTCGCGGAGCCAGAGAGACACGGCGGGATCCTGAGGCTGAGTTTTCAGGGCCGCAATATGAAACCCTTTGAGAATTTTAAGAGGGAAATTCTCTGGCTCAAGGCTTTTGGTGACAAAAAAGGTCACATATATAGAAAATGGTTTCTAATATTTTTATGTTGTTTCCAAAAAATTGCTCCTTTTTTTAATTTGGATAAAAATTTGAAGCAAATGTTTGGACTATTTTTTGAAAGTGAGGGGTAAAACATGGGAAAATGTGGATACATGATGCATGTATGGGATATCTATGCCACACGTTGACAACATACACATCACATACCCCCCGCACAAACACTCATACATCCCAAACAACAAGAGAAACACGGCGAAACTCTGATCCTGGCACAACACACTGCAAATGGTTAAAATGGCCACAATAATAGGATACTTACCGCAAAGTAATGACCAGTCTTTCCACTGGTGGGATGCAGTCCCGCATGAAGGTGTCCTGACGCTGCAAATGAGGGGACAACAGCACCAGGAGCTCGTCAAAGCTGGGAAACAATAAAATGTTCAGGGTTAACAATATCAAAAGCACAAAACACTTAGCTTAACCATTGAAAATACATTGCAACAACGTATACGTACTAACCTGTGGATGTACATCCTGGTGTAGTCAAAAAACTTGCCCTCATGGCCACGGAGTTTCGCATACAGTGCCCAGAACTGGCCCCTCTCCTGTCTATTGGCAATGACAGGATGGACCCAGAAACGTCGCCCGCTGTCCCGCCTTCTCCTCAAGCGTTCCAGGGGGCGATAGCTGCAACAAGTGCCGCAACACGTCGCCGTCTATAGCATTCCATGACTCCAAACCACACACTCTACCAACACACATGGAATTTCACACCTACAATGCCCTATAATTGGCCAAACTTCATATAGACAGGGATATTTGCTCATTGGACAACACTGCAGTCAAACGCGCGTTTACTATTGCAAAAAACGCGCATAAAAACGCGCGTAAAACGCGCGACAAATATGCGCTTAAAAAAACGTGCGTTTCAGAAACGCTCAGGTCTGAACCCAGCCTTAAAATTGCAAAGCTTCTGAAGCGTGATCATCGAACAATCAAGCGTTTCATTCAAAATAGTCAACAGGGTCGCAAGAAGCGTGTGGAAAAACCAAGGCGCAAAATAACTGCCCATGAACTGAGAAAAGTCAAGCATGCAGCTGCCAAGATGCCACTTGCCACCAGTTTAGCCATATTTCAGAGCTGCAACATCACTGGAGTGCCCAAAAGCACAAGGTGTGCAATACTCAGAGACATGGCCAAGGTAAGAAAGGCTGAAAGACGACCACCACTGAACAAGACACACAAGCTGAAACGTCAAGACTGGGCCAAGAAATATCTCAAGACTGATTTTTCTAACGTTTTATGGACTGATGAAATGAGAGTGAGTCTTGATGGGCCAGATGGATGGGCCCGTGGCTGGATTGGTAAAGGGCAGAGAGCTCCAGTCCGACTCAGACGCCAGCAAGGTGGAGGTGGAGTACTGGTTTGGGCTGGTATCATCAAAGATGAGCTTGTGGGGCCTTTTCGGGTTGAGGATGGAGTCAAGCTCAACTCCCAGTCCTACTGCCAGTTTCTGGAAGACACCTTCTTCAAGCAGTGGTACAGGAAGTCTGCATCCTTCAAGAAAAACATGATTTTCATGCAGGACAATGCTCCATCACACGCGTCCAAGTACTCCACAGCGTGGCTGGCAAGAAAGGGTATAAAAGAAGAAAATCTAATGACATGGCCTCCTTGTTCACCTGATCTGAACCCCATTGAGAACCTGTGGTCCATCATCAAATGTGAGATTTACAAGGAGGGAAAACAGTACACCTCTCTGAACAGTGTCTGGGAGGCTGTGGTTGCTGCTGCACGCAATGTTGATGGTGAACAGATCAAAACACTGACAGAATCCATGGATGGCAGGCTTTTGAGTGTCCTTGCAAAGAAAGGTGGCTATATTGGTCACTGATTTGTT
The DNA here is from genome assembly GCF_905171765.1 of Bufo bufo. NCBI lineage: Eukaryota > Metazoa > Chordata > Amphibia > Anura > Bufonidae > Bufo > Bufo bufo. Next base: position 142,835,182 of record NC_053394.1, read on the forward strand.
TTTGCTTTGTTTTTGAATGTCAGAAATGTATATTTGTGAATGTTGAGATGTTATATTGGTTTCACTGGTAAAAATAAATAATTGAAATGAGTATATATTTGTTTTTTGTTAAGTTGCCTAATAATTATGCACAGTAATAGTCACCTGCACACACAGATATCCCCCTAAAATAGCTAAAACTAAAACCAAACTAAAAACTACTTCCAAAAATATTCAGCTTTGATATTAATGAGTTTTTTGGGTTCATTGAGAACATGGTTGTTGTTCAATAATAAAATTAATCCTCAAAAATACAACTTGCCTAATAATTCTGCACTCCCTGTATATTCGTATCGAATCAAATTTTTCCCAAAAAATATGGCAATAAAAATTTTTTTTTTACATTTGCTCATCTCTAGTGGCAACCCTACAAGTGGCACGTGGCCCAGTAGTGAAGGGGAAAGATCACTGCAGAGGCCAGTCGTTGGCTTTAGCCACACACATGACCTTGTCCATCCAGAAGTTTACTGGATGGGGACCGGAACACTACAAGAGAGAACTAGTGACCCAGTGAGCTGTAATGGAGCACTGGGGAGCAGACAAATGTACCTAGTTTTTTCATTAGGTACAGTAGGTTGAAACCTGAAAAACCCCTTTAAAACCTTCCGTTCTAGCATATACCACGGTTTGTCCATTCCACATTTTGCTAGCTTGGATGAAGTGCTTTACAAGTCATCTGAGTATATAGCAGTATTTTGCTGTATTATGGGGGTGGGGATGAGCGTTGGCCTGTTGCTCCAAAAATATCATATGTTTGCCTTAATAAAACATCTTTCTACTGTCCTTCCAATTCTTCTGTCTGCTTATGAAGAGCTGGAAATAACACTGTGCAGAATAAATCCCCTGAACTGCATTGTTGGCAGTTTTAATATTGAAAGATTTGATCACATATTTTAGATCTGAGGTTGAATTATTATAATTCAGTCAATTTAAATGGAGCATTAATCCCTCTGGAGTTAGTGGAGCGTAAACCTTCATAATTCAGTCAGCGGAATTAGCAGCCTGATCCCTCCCAGCCCAGTGTTCTTAAGGGTGGTTTCGCACACAGCGTTTTTTCTGAAAAGCACCTTGGAGGGAGGAAGGGGGGGATTTATCAAGGGGGTAATATTTAAAGTTAATTTAGCTTCAGTCTGCATTTACGTGTTTTCCACCAAATTGATCAAACGTTGCAGGGAATAAAACTAATTAAAGGGCTTTTTGGGAATAGAAAAATAATTACCTATTCACAAAATAGATCATCAATATCTGATTGGCGGGGGGTTTGATTCCCAGCCATGGTTCTCCGGTAATTGCTGCAGCCTCCTCACAGCTTACCAAGTACTCTTCAAACAGCTGATCGATAGGGGTGCTAGGAGTTGGACCGCCGGCAGTGAGATATTGATGACCTAACCTGAAGGTAGTTTATCAATAGAGATGAGCGAAGTATGTGAAAATTCGATTTGGCTGCTTCGCTGAATTTTACAAAAAAATTTGCCTCTTGCCTAATTACTTTGCCATGAAGCACATTTTTAAGTAGTGGGCGCAATGACAGGGAGCCGTGATTGCGCCGACCCCCTTCATTGTACCCCTCAGATGCAGCATTCATACATGATCGCGGCATCTAATATACAGTACAGACCAAAAGTTTGGACACACCTTCTCATTCAAAGAGTTTTCTTTATTTTAATGACTATGAAGACATCAAAACTATGAATTAACACATGTGGAATTATATACATAAAAAACAAGTGTGAAACAACTGAAAATATGTCATATTATAGGTTCTTCAAAGTAGCCACCTTTTGCTTTGATTACTGCTTTGCACACTCTTGGCATTCTCTTGATGAGCTTCAAGAGGTAGTCCCTTGAAATGGTTTTCACTTCACAGGTGTGCCCTGTCAGGTTTAATAAGTGGGATTTCTTGCCTTATAAATGGGGTTGGGACCATCAGTGGCGTTGAGGAGAAGTCAGGTGGATACACAGCTGATAGTCTTACTGAATAGACTGTTAGAATTTGTATTATGGCAAGAAAAATGCAGCTAAGTAAAGAAAAACGAGTGGCCATCATTACTTTAAGAAATGAAGGTCAGTCAGTCAGCCGAAAAATTGGGAAAACTTTGAAAGTAAGGGCTATTTGACCATGAAGGAGAGTGATGGGGTGCTGCGCCAGATGATCTGGCCTCCACAGTCACCGGACCTGAACCCAATCGAGATGGTTTGGGGTGAGCTGGACCGCAGAGTGAAGGCAAAAGGGCCAACAAGTGCTAAGCATCTCTGGGAACTCCTTCAAGACTGTTGGAAGACCATTTCAGGGGACTACCTCTTGAAGCTCATCAAGAGAATGGCAAGAGTGTGCAAAGCAGTAATCAAAGCAAAAGGTGGCTACTTTGAAGAACCTAGAATATGACATATTTTCAGTTGTTTCACACTTGTTTGTTATGTATATAATTCCACATGTGTTAATTCATAGTTTTGATGCCTTCATAGTCATGAAAATAAAGAAAACTCTTTGAATGAGAAGGTGTGTCCAAACTTTTGGTCTGTACTGTACATAGCACGGTGTAAATTTTTCTTAAAAACATACCTGCTCCATTTGCTTGAAGAGCTGGAGCGAAATCTCGCACTGCCCAAGATGACATCATCACGCCGGCTGGCGTAGTGATGTCATATGTCACCATGCACAGGATTTCAGGCCGAGATCTTCAAGCAAGATGGCCGCGGCCAGTCTGTCACGAGCAAAAGGAGCAGGTAGGGCTGCAGCTATTGATTATTTTAGTAATCAAGTATTCTACTGATTAATCCAAGGATTAATCAAGTACTCTAATAAGAAAAAACTAATTTAAAGAACGTTTTCTACAAAAACTCATCAGCCCTCCTGCCATCAGGCTCCCCTCAGTGCCATCAGTTCCCCCTCCAGTGCCATTAGCTCCTCCCCCCGTGCCATCAGCTTCCCCCAGTTCCCCCTCCAATGCCATCAGTTCCCCCTCCAACGGCACCAGCTCCTCCCCCAATGCCACCAGCTCCCCCTAGTGCCATCAGTTCTCCCAATCCCCCTCCTAGCCATCAGTGCCCAGTCGCAGCACCAGTGTACTATAATATTTAAGTTTCCTGCAGGGGTGCTGCCAACACTCCAGAGATCTTCCATCCTTTTCTTCACTTGCTGCACTGGGACCTGGCGTCACACAGCATCAGCTTACATGTCTTGACAATGTGTGTACGTCAGGAATCAGGATCCAGCGCAGCACTGTGCGGACAGGAGGGTGACCACATAGCAAGCTCTTCACTCACACTCGGTGGTCATATGGCACAAACAAATTTTTTGCATTGAGGATTATTTTGTGTCGAGTTAATTCAAGTGATTGTTTCAGCCCTAGGAGCAGGTAAGTATGATTTTTTATTTTGTTCTTTGCACTATTTCAGGTTAATTCAATTCGCTAATATGAAGCACAAGAAAATTCGGCTTTGCGGCAAATCAAATTTATCCTGAAATTCGGATCTAAGTACTTTGATTAGCTCAACACTAGTTATCAATAACTTACTCCTAGAAAACCCCTTTAACATATCATAGCAGAGACTTGCAATTTAAATCATAAGATGCAATATCACTAGAGATGAGCGAATCGAAATTAACGAAGTGGAATTTGATCCGAATTTCAGGAAAAATTTGATTTGCACTGAATCCGAATTTCCTCACGCTTCATGGTAACGAATCACATTTTTAAAATGGCTGCTGAAATTCTGGTAACAAGGGATCACCCACAATGCCATGCATGCAGCCAATCAGCAGCCAGACCTGTGATGTCACAGCCCTATAAATAGCCTCAGCCATCTTGGATTCAGCCATTTTCCAGTGTACTTAGTGCAGGGAGACACATCAGCAGGCACTAGGGACAGTGGTAGAAAAGACTTAAAAACTTTTATTTTGCTGTATAGAAGTTCAGGGAAAGGTTAGGAAGGAATCATTCCACAGTATTGAAGCAGAAGAGGGTTCAGTAGGGGAGTTTACAGCCTGGATAATAGGAACAATCCTATTATACTTTGCTGCACTGACTGGGGATTCAAATTGCCATTATACAGCTCTATAATTCCAGCAAACCGTTCTTATTATTGGGGTGCAAGTGCTGTTTGATAAAGCCATTAACAGGGTTTATTACAAGGAAATATATCTACGTCATATTTGCCCTTGTGCGGTGCACTTATATGTTCTAAAGCATTTTTTGGCTTGTATTAGAGGGGAAAAAGGGATTATTAGCTGTTCTGTGGTGAAGTGAGAAAATTCCAGCCCTTTTTGGTGTGTATTAGTGGCACAAATATATATATTATTTGCCATTCAGCGGTGCAGTTATATGTTCTAAAGCCATTTTTAGCGTGTATTAGTGGCACAAAAATATATATTATTTGCTGTTCAGAGGTGCAGTTATATGTTCTAAAGCCATTTGTGGCGTATATAAAGGGCAAAAAAATATATTTTATTTACTGTCAAGCGGTGTACTTATATGTTCTAAAGCCTTTTGTGGCATGTATACGTGACAAATAAATATAAATTATTTGCCATTCAGCGGTGCAATTAAATATTCGAAAGCCCTATTTGGCATGTATTAGAAACAAAAAAATATATATTTGCCGTTCAACGGTGCAGTTATATGTTTTAACGCCCTTTTTTGCATGTATTAGTTGCACAAAAAAAACATTTACCGTTGTGTGGTGAAGTGAGAAAATTCCAGCCCTTTTTTTGTGTGTATTAGTGTCAGAACAATATATATTTGCCATTCAGTGGTGCAGTTATATGTTCTAAAGACCTTTTTTGCGTGTATTAGTGGCACAAAAAAAAAGTATTTGCCGTTGATTGGTGAAGTGAGAAAATTACTGCCCTTTTTGGCATGTATTAGTGGCAAAAATATATATATTTGCCGTTCAGCGGTGCAGTTATATGTTCTAAAGCCCTTTTTAGTGTGTATTAGTGGCACAAAAAAAGTATTTGCCGTTGTGTGGTGAAGTGAGGAAATTAGAGCCCTTTTTGGCGTGTATTGGCGGCCAAAAAAATATATATTTGCTGTTCAGCGGTGGAAACATATGTTCTAAAGCCTTTTATGGCATGTATTAGTGGCAAAAAAATATATATTATTTGCCGTTCAGTGGTGTAGTTATATGTTCTAAAGCCTTTTGTGGCGTGTATAAGTGGAAAAAAGTAAGGGACTATTTGCCGTTCAGCGGTGCAGTTATATGTTTTAACGCCCTTTTTTGCGTGTATTAGTCGCACAAAGAAAGCATTTACCGTTGTGTGGTGAAGTGAGAAAATTCCAGCCCTTTTTGGTGTGTATTAGTGCCAAAACAATATATATGTAACGGGGATCCGAAGGTGCACTCGGTCCCCCATTGCCCGCAGAACTGTTGCTTAGCTTTGGGAATGAGGATCTGTGTTTGACCTCATTCCCAGGGCGGCTTTACTAGCTGGGTGGCTCCCTGCTCCTTGTCTGCCTTGAGCGCCGAGCTATTCACTCGGTGCTCGACTGGTTGGTCTGTCGGTCATGTGACGCTGGCCACGTCACATGACCCTCACTCCCCACTATAAATACAGGCAGCCTGCTGGCCACAGGTTGCCTGTTAATTTAGGTTCCACCTGTGATTTGGTCTTTCCTGGCGTACTTACCTCCTGCTGAATTCCTGACGATCCTCTGCCTGCTCCTTGTGTACTTTGCTGCTCTCCTGGTATTTGACCCCGGCCTCCTCCTGACGATCCTCTGCTGACTCCTTTGGTACTTCACGTCTCTCTTGGTATTTATGACCCCGGCTTCTCCTGACAATTCTCTGCTTGCTCCATTTGTACTTTGTAGCTTTCCTGGTATTGACTCGGTCCGTTCACGTTCCGTTTGTTTGTCTGTCTGTCATCCCTGCACTTATTCCAAGTTAGGGATTGCCGTCCAGTTGTCCCCTGTCATTAGGCCTCGCAAGGCAAGTAGGCAGGGCCAGGGGTAAGGGTGGAGCGCAGTGGTCACTTCCCTCCCCTGTGTGTGTGTGTACGCGACTGTTACAGATTAACAGGCCCAATAACCACTGTATTATGAATCGTCTGGTGACCCTGACTGACCATGTCTCTAATCTGACGCTGAGGGTGCAGGAGTTAGGGGAAAAACTCAGTTCTTTTGAGATAGGGCAAGGTTCTTCCACTCCTCAGGCCTCCAATCCGCATTTTGAGCCCCAGATTAAGCTCCCAGAACCCTTTTCTGGAGACCGGAAGAAGTTTCTCTCTTTTAAGGAGAGTTGCAAACTTTACTTCCGTTTGCGCCCCGTGTCCTCTGGCCCCGAGAGTCAACGCGTGGGCATTATCATTTCCCGATTACAGGGTGATCCCCAGGACTGGGCGTTCTCTTTACCTGCTGGCGCCAGTTGTTTATATTCTGTGGAGGGGTTCTTTCAGGCCCTGGGTACCCTCTATGATGAACCAGACAGGGCTCTAGTAGCCGAGATGGCTCTAAAGGCACTGGTTCAGGGCAATTTACCAGCGGAGGATTTTTGCACCCAATTCAGAAGGTGGTGTGTCCCCTCAGGATGGAACGAACCAGCCCTGAAGAGTCAGTTCAGGTCAGGTCTGTCTGATAAATGAAAGGATCTTCTGGTCAGTTATCAACTTCCAGAGACCTTAGAGGAGATGATGACCCTTGTTGTCCGACTTGACCTACGGGTTAGAGAGAGACGACAGGAACAATAGTTCTCTTCCCAGATGGTGGTCCAGCCAGAGGCCTATCCCAGAGACAATTCTGAGGTCTCCACCAAGGAACCCATGCAGGTTGGCATGACCCGAGGGAATCTTCGCCGCAGACGTGGAGAATGCTTTTACTGTGGAGATCCTGACCATTGGATCAACCAGTGTCCTAAGAAGGTCATCTCTGTCAAGTCTCCTAAGGCAAGGCAACCTAAAGACCAGGTACACCCTGAATTTTCTAAATGTAAGCTTTCGGTACCCATTACGATTTCTCTGGGAGTAGATAAATGGCCGGGTAAGGCATTTATTGATTCTGGCTCAGCGGCTAGCTTTATTGACTCTGATTATGCTGTAAGATTGGGTATTCCTATGTTTGCCTTACCAACTCCTATCCATGTCATGGCTATTGATGCTACTCCTCTTATTGGTGGTACGGTAAGCTTATGTACCTAGGAGATTTCTCTAACCGTGGGTGTGTGCCACTCAGAGAGATGTTCGCTTCTAGTCCTGGAGAACCTACCTGCTGAGGTGGTACTAGGGTTGCCTTGGCTCCGACTACATAACCCCACTATAGATTGGTCCAATGGGGAGTTGGTGAGATGGGGGCCTAAGTGTGACTCGTGCTTGTCCGTGGTACAGGCTGGGGTCTCAGTAAAGTCTGATACTTTACCCTCTGTTGTTACAGAATATTCTGATGTATTCTCATCACCAACCCCGGAAGTTCTACCCCCCCATAGACCTTATGATTGTACCATAGAGCTAGTAGAGGGGACCAAGTTTCCTAAAGGACAAATTTATAATCTTTCTATGCCCGAACGCAAGGCCATGGGAGATTATATTAAGGAGAGCCTTGGTAAAGGGCATATTAGACCTTCTGTCTCTCCTATGGGGGCGGGGTTTTTCTTCGTTAAGAAAAAAGATGGTGGTCTTAGGCCATGTATTGATTACCGGAGATTAAATAAAATCACTGTCCAGAATAGATACTCCCTCCCATTGATTCCGGATTTATTTAACCAGGTTCTGGGGGCAACCTGGTTTTCCAAAATTGACCTGAAAGGGGCATACAATCTAATCCGAATCAAGGAGGGAGACGAATGGAAGACGGCGTTCAATACTCCGGTAGGACACTTTGAATATCAGGTGATGCCTTTTGGATGCCCCAGCTGTGTTCCAAAACTTCATGAATGACATTCCTAGGGAGTTCTTAGGTAAATTTGTTATTGTCTATCTTGAAGACATTTTTATATTCTCTCCTGACTTCGAATCCCATGTGTCTCATGTTAAACAAGTATTAGAGGTGTTGAGGGAGAATCAGCTATCCGCTAAACAAGAGAAATGTGTCTTTGGTGTTCAGGAGATTCTGTTTCTAGGGCATGTTCTGACTCCTCACGCCTTCAAGATGGATCCTGGTAAGGTACTAGCAATTAAGGAATGGGTAAGACCTTCATCCTTAAAGGCCTTACAACGGTTTTTAGGTTTCGCCAATTACTATCGTAAATTTATTAAGAATTTTTCCGTAATTGCTAAACCGTTGACCGACCTTACTAAGAAAGGGGCGGATTTGGAGAATTGGTCTACTGAGGCCATTTCTTCATTTGAAAAATTAAAAAAGGCATTTAGTAGCGCTCCCATTCTGATCCAGCCTGATCAGGAGAATCCTTTTATTGTGGAGGTGGATGCGTCCGAGGACGGCGCAGGAGCAGTCCTTTCACAAGGTCCTGCTAGCCTCACTAATCTGAGACCATGTGCCTTCTTCTCCAGGAAATTCTCTCCCACGGAGAGAAACTACGACATAGGGAATAGGGAGCTACTGGCCATTAAATGGGCATTTGAGGAGTGGAGGCATTTTTTGGAGGGGGCAAGGCATTGTGTAACTGTTGTCACTGACCATAAAAACCTTATGTTTCTCGAGTCTGCTAAGAGGTTGAATCCCCGTCAAGCCAGATGGGCTCTGTTTTTTACTCGTTTTGATTTTTCCATCACGTTCAGGCCGGGAAGTAAAAATGTGAAGGCGGACGCATTATCTCGGAGCTTCCAGGCTTTTCAACCTACTGAGGTACTACCTGAATCCATCCTACCAGCAAAAATCTTCTTAGCAGCTCTTACCCAGGATATCTCGGCTCGCATTAGGTCTGAAAAACATCTGGCACCGGTATCCACCCCAACAGATAAGTTGTTTGTTCCCGTACAATTTCGTCTCCAGCTGTTGGGTGAGTGTCACGATTCTGTCTTTTGTGGACATCCGGGTGTTGAGGGCACTAAGGATCTGGTTTCTAGATCTTATTGGTGGCCCACTCTAACTAGGGATGTCAAGTCCTACGTGTCAGCCTGTGAGATTTGTGCCAGGTCCAAGACACCTAGGACTCGCCCTGCTGGTAACCTACGACCCCTACCCATTCCCAGTAGACCCTGGTCCCATATCTCGATGGACTTTCTAACTGACCTACCGCCGGCGGAGGGTAAGACTGTAGTTTGGGTAGTGGTCGATAGGTTTAGCAAGATGGTCCATTTCATTCCCCTGTCTAAATTCCCGAATGCCAAAACCCTGGCGTCTATTTTTGTGAAAGAAATTGTTCGATTACATGGTATCCCGGAAAATATTGTTTCTGACAGGGGTGTGCAGTTTGTGTCCAAATTCTGGAGGGCCTTCTGTCAAAAATGTAAAATTTCATTGTCTTTTTCCTCTGCCTACCACCCTGAGAGTAATGGGCAGACTGAACGCCTTAATCAGTCTGTCGAACAATTCTTGAGGTTGTATGTTGCTGATGACCAGCAATTATGGGTGAAATTTCTTCCATTGGCTGAATTTGCTTTGAATAACCGTGTCAATTCTTCTGCTGGGGTTTCACCTTTCTTTTGTAACCATGGTTTCCATCCCCGTTTTCATTCTGGGTCATCCGTCTCCTCCTCTAACCCTGAGGCGGATAGGCTCTCCTCTGAACTGTGCACAGTTTGGGCCCGGGTTCAATCGAACTTAGAAAAGGCTCAAAGTTCTCAGAAACTCAAGGCCGATAGGAGACGTTCAAGGGGGGTGAATTTTCAGGTTGGGGATAAGGTATGGTTGTCCTCCAAGAATCTCTCTCTTAAGGTAGATTCTAAAAAGTTTGCTCCTCGTTTTATTGGACCATATAAGATCACGGAGGTGATTAACCTGGTATCTTTTAGGTTGGAGCTGCCCGAGTCATTCCACATTCATAATGTGTTCTATAAGTCTCTACTTAAAAAATATTTTGAACCGGTAGTACCATCAAAAGCCTCGCCTCCGCCGGTTCTTGTTAATGATGCTGTCGAGTATGTGGTGTCTAAAATAGTGGATGTCAGGAAGGTGCGTAATTCCTTGCAGTACCTGATTCACTGGAAGGGGTATGGACCTGAAGAGAGATCTTGGGTACCTGCCAGGGAGGTTCATGCTCCTAGACTTGTTCGAAAATTTCATTTAGAACACCCTGAAAAGCCATCGCCTGAAGTCTTGGGTCCGGTGGCCCCTCGTAAAAGGGAGGGTACTGTAACGGGGTTCCGAAGGTGCACTCGGTCCCCCATTGCCCGCAGAACTGTTGCTTAGCTTTGGGAATGAGGATCTGTGTTTGACCTCATTCCCAGGGCAGTTTTACTAGCTGGGTGGCTCCCTGCTCCTAGTCTGCCTTGAGCGCCGAGCTATTCACTCGGTGCTCGACAGGTTGGTCTGTCGGTCATGTGACGCTGGCCACGTCACATGACCCTCACTCCCCACTATAAATACAGGCAGCCTGCTGGCCACAGGTTGCCTGTTAATTTAGGTTCCACCTGTGATTTGGTCTTTCCTGGCGTACTTACCTCCTGCTGAATTCCTGACGATCCTCTGCCTGCTCCTTGTGTACTTTGCTGCTCTCCTGGTATTTGACCCCGGCCTCCTCCTGACGATCCTCTGCTGACTCCTTTGGTACTTCACGTCTCTCTTGGTATTTATGACCCCGGCTTCTCCTGACAATTCTCTGCTTGCTCCATTTGTACTTTGTAGCTTTCCTGGTATTGACTCGGTCCGTTCACGTTCTGTTGTTTGTCTGTCTGTCATCCCTGCACTTATTCCAAGTTAGGGATTGCCGTACAGTTGTCCCCTGTCATTAGGACTCGCGAGGCAAGTAGGCAGGGCCAGGGGTAAGGGTGGAGCGCAGTGGTCACTTCCCTCCCCCCTGTGTGTGTGTGTGTACGCGACCGTTACAATATACCCGAACTGTAAAGTACCGATTGGTACCGAAATTTAGGATTTTTGGACCCCGGACCCGAACATTTCAGTAAAAGTTCGGGTTCGGTGTTCGGCGATTTTTTTATTTTATTTTTTTTCTGCGCTTTTTGAAAGGCTGCAGAGCAGCCAATCAACAAGCGTTTAACTGTGTGCCCTTAGAAGCCATCACAGCCATGCCTACTAATGGCATGGCTGTGATTGGTCAGTGCAGAATGTGACCCAGCCTCTATATAAGCTGGAGTCACGTAGTGCTGCACGTCACTCTGCTGTGCTAAGTGTAGAGATAGGATGCTGATGCTGTGAGGGAGAGAATAGGACAGAATCTTCATTCAGAAGTGCTTGTGAATTAAGCAATCTACATAGATTTAGTTTTGTGGGTGCAGTGCACAATCTTTTTACCCTGCCCTGAGCCCAGTGACACAGAAAAATAACTTTTATCCGTCTGTTAGTTAGGTGGGCGGCGGCGGCCATTTTATGCAAGCTCAGTGCACCAGCACTGCATATGTGCTTTTGTGACATTGAAATCCAAGATTGAAATACTGCAATAATAATCTGGTTTAAAAAAACACGCATTTTTGGCAATATCCTACATCTGGTGCCTTTGCAGCATTAGTCAGGGTGCAATTTAAGCTAGAAATACAGCTATAATTTTCTGGGTTTTAAAAAACACCCATTTAAGGCAAAATACTTAATTTGCGGCCTTGTCTGCATCTGTCAGTGTGAGATACACGCTTTAGATACTGCTGTGCTATTCTGGTCTTAAAAAAACACCAATTTTGGGCAAAAAACTTAATTTTGCAGCCTTTGCTGCATCTGTCAATGTGAGATACACCGTTTACATATTGCTATGCTATTCTGGTATTAAATAAACACCCATTTTGGACAAAAATCTTAATTTATGGCCTTGTCTGCATCTGTACGTGTAAGATACACGCTTTTGATACTGCTATGCTATTCTGGTATTAAAAAAAACACCCATTTAGGGCAAAAATCTTAATTTTGCAGCCTTTGCTGCATATGTCATTGTGAGATACACCCTTTTCCATACTGTTGTTTTATTCTGCTATTAAAAAAACACCCGTTTAGGGCAAAAAACGTAATTTTGCAGCCTTTGCTGCATCTGTCATTGTGAGATACACGCGTTAGATGCTGTTCTATTTTGTTATTAAAAAACATCCATTTTGTGCAAGATCCTAAATTTGAGAAATATGAGTAGTGCGTCAAATAAGGGACGTGGCCCCAGTC
>NC_053394.1:143147869-143305748 GCF_905171765.1 Bufo bufo
TTATTACAATAGAGGGAGGAAGGGGGGGGCGCACACTGTGCCACCAACGAATTATTACAATAGAGGGAGGAAGGGGGGGGCGGGCCGCACTGGCCACCAATGATATTCAAACTGGGGAGGGGGGGGGGTCTGCCCCCTGCTGCCTGGCAGCCCTGATCTCTTACAGGGGGATATGATAGTACAATTAACCCCTTCAGGTGCGGCACCTGAGGGGTTAATTGTGCTGATCACGGCCCCCTGTAAGAGATCGGATGCTGCTAGGCAGCAGGGGGCAGTCATGTACACAGTTTGTAGTATATTCTAACTAGAAGCGTCCCCATCACCATGGGAACGCCTCTGTGTTAGAATATACTGTCGGAAATGAGGTTTCACGATCTAACTCATATCCGACAGTATATTCTAACATAGAGGCGTTCCCATGGTGATGGGGACGCTTCAAGTTAAAATATACCATCGGATTGGAGAAAACTCCGATCTGATGGTATAAAAGGGACTCCAGACTTTACATTGAAAGTCAATGGGGACGGATCCGTTTGAAATGGCACCATATTGTGTCAACGTCAAACGGATCCGTCCCCATTGACTTGCATTGTAATTCAGGACGGATCCGTTTGGCTCCGCACGGCCAGGCGGACACCAAAACGACTTTTTTTCATGTCCGTGGATCCTCCAAAAATCAAGGAAGACCCACGGACGAAAAAACGGTCACGGATCACGGGAAAACGGAACCCCGTTTTGCGGACCGCAAAAAAATACGGTCGTGTGCATGAGGCCTAACACTGACATGGAAAAGGACCTAGGAATTTTAGTTAATGGTAAACTAAGCTGTAGAAACCAGTGTCAGGCAGCTGCTGCCAAGGCCAATAAGATAATGGTTGTGTCAAAAGAAGCATAGATGCCCGTGATGAAAATGTAGTCCTCCCACTTTGCAAATCATTAGTCAGACCACACATGGAGTTCTGTGTACAGTTCTTGGCTCCTGTGAACAAGGCAGACATAGCAGAGCTGGAGAGGGTTCAGAGGAGGGCAACTAAAGTAATAACTGGAATGGGTGGACTACAGTACCCAGAAATATTGTCAAAATTAGGGTTATTCTGTTTAGAAAAAAGACGACTAAGGGCAGTTCTAATAACGTATGTATAAATATATCAGGGGTCAGTACAGAGATCTATCCCATCATCTATTTATCCCCAGGATTGTAACTGTGACAAAGGGACATCCTCTGCGTCTGGAGGAAAGAAGGTTTGTACACAAACATAGAAGAGGATTCTTTACGGTAAGAGCAGTGAGACTATGGAACTCTCTGCCTGAGGAGGGGGTGATGGTGAACTCACTAAAAGAGCTCCCGAGGGGCCTGGATGTATTTCTGAAAGGTAATAATATTACAGGTTATAGTTACTAGAGATTGGTTGTTCATTCAGAGAGTTACTTAAAATGAGGAAAATTGCATTCTACTTCATAGTTTTTTTTTTTTTGCCTTTCTCTGGATCAATTTGCAGGATGGATGGATGTTTTTTTTTTTTCAGCCTTACAAACTATGTTAGTATGTTAATGGTTGGCAGGAACAGGATTAGCTACCCTGTTCCTACCCTCTTGGTAGGAGTTGGCTGAGGAAGCAGCTCGTAGAGCGCCAACCCCCAGGAACCGTATCTTTTCCCCTGCAAGTTCAGGAATTAGATACACTTCTCCTGCCAGAATGATAGCAAAAGGCAGCTTTAAGTAAAGCCTTTAGATTCCAGACAGCTCTGCATCTACAAATACTGCTGTAAGGTGAGGGACTATGGCCAAGCCATCCATCCATCACAAGCAACCACATCACCTAAGTGAAGAATTGCAGCCATCCAACCTGCCACCATACCTCCTCAGCTGGTGCCAGAAAAGAATTGCACTAAAAGTCTGCTGCTACTCTGTGTATTTCAAAGTCAACATTGCACTTAGTAAAAAACAATATATTATGTTTAGCTCTGGCGTTATTCTTCCGTACTTTATTTTCCCTGCAGGGAGAACACCAGGGAGCAACGGCCAGAGATAGGACACCGTGACAATACAGTGTCACATCAGAGCCACTCCCACTCCTATCCTCTACACTAACTCCTTAGGGCGTCTCTGCACATTTACACTGATTCTTTTATTCTACAGAAAGTGTGTCAGTCTCCATTGTCTTTCTAGCATTCTATTCATGAAACACGTAACTTAGACTGAACTGTTGCATAGGAATGATTTTAACTGAGCTGCAGTGAAAAGAATTGTGGGAACACAGATTAAAATGGCTACAAAGCCCTTTTGAGTTGTTTAAAACCCCTTCTCCCATCTTCACAGCTCATATTTCAGCTCCTGACATTTATTTTTGATTTATTGGCACGATCCAGTAAATGAATTTCCACTGACATAAAGTCATTAGTCTTGTACAGATGTCAATAAAGGCTGTGCAACGTCTTCCAGGCTCCGTATCCAAGTCTATGGCGCAATATTACTGAGCGTCCTGGACATCTTTAGCTGCGGGAGACATAACATTGTCATCCAATATGTTATTAATTGAGGTAATTAATCTTAAATGCCAGCAGCTGCCCGCCTTCCATATTCAGCGTGACGCCTCTGTCATTTTTCTTTCCTGCTTTCATATTTTCCACATCTTCACTGCAGATTTGGGAACATTGTGCTTCTCCCATAAATTATATTTACAGTACTGGATTAGCTTGATGAATGGCCAGGACTGACATGTCACTATAGTAGCATTATCAATAAAAACAAGTAAATACATCTAGAAAGATGGCGAGTCAGCCAAATTGGTCACATAAAATCTGATCAAGTAAGGGTAGAAGCAGGGCCGGTGCAGGGATTTTTGCCGCCCTAGGCAAAGATCCATTTTGCCGCCCCCTCATGTCACTCACTCACTGACAGGCACACACACACTGACAGACAGACACGCACTCAGACACTCACTGAATAATCTACATAGAAACTCACTGACAAACACACACGCACTCACTGACAGACACGCACTCACTGACAGACACGCACTCACTGACAGACACGCACTCAGACACTCACTGAATGACGTACACAGAAACTCACTGACAGACATACTCACTGACAGACACACATACACTCACTGACAGACAGACACACACTCACTCACTGACAGACACTCACTGACAGACATACACCTACCCACTGAAACACACACACACACACAGAAACTCACTGACAGACAGACACGCACTCACTGACAGACAGACACGCACTCAGACACTCACTGAATGACGTACACAGAAACTCACTGACAGACATACATGCACTCACTGACAGACAGACACACACTCACTCACTGACAGACACTCACTGACAGACATACAGCTACCCACTGAAACACACACACACACAGAAACTCACTGGGTGAGATAAATATCTTGGTCAAATGCCAACTTTGTATAAAAAAATGGGAAAAGTTGTCTTTTGCCAAGATATTTCTCTCACCCAGCATGGGTATATGTAAAATGACACCCCAAAACACATTGCCCAACTTCTCCTGAGTACGGAGATACCACATGTGTGACACTTTTTTGCAGCCTAGGTGGGCAAAGGGGCCCACATTCCAAAGAGCACCTTTCGGATTTCACCGGCCATTTTTTACAGATTTTGATTTCAAACTACTTACCACACATTAGGGCCCCTAGAATGCCAGGGCAGTATAACTACCCCACAAGTGACCCCATTTTAGAAAGAAGACACCCCAAGGTATTCCGTGAGGGGCATGGCGAGTTCCTAGAATTTTTAATTTTTTGTCACAAGTTAGCGGAAAATGATGATTTTTCTTTTTTTTTTCTTACAAAGTCTCATATTCCACTAACTTGTGACAAAAAATAAAAACTTTCATGAACTCACTATGCCCATCACGAAATACCTTGGGGTGTCTTCTTTACAAAATGGGGTCACTTGTGGGGTAGTTATACTGCCCTGGCATTTTAGGGGCCCAAATGCGTGCAAAGTAGTTTGAAATCAAAATCTGTAAAAAATGGCCGGTGAAATCCGAAAGGTGCTCTTTGGAATGTGGGCCCCTTTGCCCACCTAGGCTGCAAAAAAGTGTCACACATGTGGTATTGCCGTACTCAGGAGAAGTTGGGCAATGTTTTTTGGGGTGTCATTTTACATATACCCATGCTGGGTGAGATAAATATCTCGGTCAAATGCCAACTTTGTATAAAAAAATGGGAAAAGTTGTCTTTTGCCAAGATATTTCTCTCACCCAGCATGGGTATATGTAAAAAGACACCACAAAACACATTGCCCAACTTCTCCTGAGCATGGGGATACCAGATGTGTGACACTTTTTTGCAGCCTAGGTGGGCAAAAGGGCCCACATTCCAAAGAGCACCTTTCAGATTTCACTGGCCATTTTTTACAGATTTTGATTTCAAACCACTTCTCACGCATTCGGCCCCTAAAATTCCATGGCAGTATAACTAACCCACAAGTGACCCCATTTTGGAAAGAAGACACCCCAAGGTATTTCGTGATGGCCATAGTGAGTTCATGGAAGTTTTTATTTTTTGTCACAAGTTAGTGGAATATGAGACTTTGTAAGAAAAAAAACAACATAATTTTCCGCTAACTTGTGACAAAAAATTAAAAATTCTAGGAACTCGCCATGCCCCTCACGGAATACCTTGGGGTGTCTTCTTTCCAAAATGGGGTCACTTGTGGGGTAGTTATACTGCCCTGGCATTCTAGGGGCCCTAATGTGTGGTAAGTAGGTAAATGACCTGTGAAATCCGAAAGGTGCTCTTTGGAATGTGGGCCCCTTTGCCCACCTAGGCTGCAAAAAAGTGTCACACATGTGGTATCGCCGTATTCAGGAGAAGTTGGGCAATGTGTTTTGGGGTGTCTTTTTTTCATATACCCATGCTGGGTGAGATAAATATCTCGGCAAAAGACAACTTTTCCCATTTTTTATACAAAGTTGGCATTTGACCAAGTTATTTATCTCACCCAGCATGGGTATATGTAAAATGACACCCCAAAACACATTGCCCAACTTCTCCTGAGTACGGCGATACCAGATGTGTGACACTTTTTTGTAGCCTAGATGCGCAAAGGGGCCCACATTCCTTTTATGAGGGCATTTTTAGACATTTGGATCCCAGACTTCTTCTCACGCTTTAGGGCCCCTAAAATGCCAGGGAAGTATAAATACCCCACATGTGATACCATTTTGGAAAGAAGACACCCCAAGGTATTCAATGAGGGGCATGGCGAGTTCATAGAATTTTTTTTTTTTTGGCACAAGTTAGCGGAAATTGATATATATTTTTTTTTATCTCACAAAGTCTCCCTTTCCGCTAACTTGGGACAAAATTTTTAATCTTTCATGGACTCAATATGCCCCTCAGCGAATACCTTGGGGTGTCTTCTTTCCGAAATGGGGTCACATGTGGGGTATTTATACTGCCCTGGCATTCTAGGGGCCCTAAAGCGTGAGAAGAAGTCTGGAATATAAATGTCTAAAAATTTTTACGCATTTGGATTCCGTGAGGGGTATGGGGAGTTCATATGAGATTTAATTTTTTGACACAAGTTAGTGGAATATGAGACTTTGTAAGAAAAAAAAATAATTTCCGCTAACTTGGGCCAAAAAAATATCTGAATGGAGCCTTACAGGGGGGTGATCAATGACAGGGGGGTGATCAATGACAGGGGGGTAATCAGGGAGTCTATATGGGGTGATCACTTCCCTGTCATTGATCACCCCCCTGTAAGGCTCCATTCAGATGTCCATATGTGTTTTGCGGATCCGATCCATGTATCCGTGGATCCGTAAAAAACATACGGATATCTGAATGCAGCCTTACAGGGGGGTGATCAATGACAGGGGGGTGATCAATGACAGGGGGGTGATCAATGACAGGGGGGTGATCAGGGAGTCTATATGGGGTGATCACACCCCTGTCATTGATCACCCCCCTATAAGCTCCATTCAGACGTCCGTATGTGTTTTGCGGATCCGATCCATGTATCAGTGGATCCTTAAAAATCATACGGACGTCTGAATGGAGCCTTACAAGGGGGGGATCAATGACAGGGGGGTGATCAATGACAGGGGGGTGATCAGGGAGTCTATATGGGGTGATCACCCCCTGTCATTGATCACCCCCCTGTAAGGCTCCATTCAGACGTCCGTATGTGTTTTGCGGATCCGATCCATGTATCAGTGGATCCGTAAAAATCATACGGACGTCTGAATGGAGCCTTACAAGGGGGTGATCAATGACAGGGGGGTGATCAGGGAGTCTATATGGGGTGATCACCCCCCTGTAAGGCTCCATTCTGACGTCTGTATGTGTTTTGCGGATCCGATCCATGTGTCCGTGGATCCGTAAAAAACATACGGACATCTGAATGCAGCCTTACAGGGGGGTGATCAATGACAGGGGGGTGATCAATGACAAGGGGGTGATAAATGACAGGGGGTTGATCAGGGAGTCTATATGGGGTGATCAAGGGTGATCAGAGGTTAATAAGGGGTTAATAAGTGACAGGGGGGGGTGTAGTGTAGTGTGGTGCTTGGTGCTACTTATTACTGAGCTACCTGTGTCCTCTGGTGGTCGATCCAAACAAAAGGGACCACCAGAGGACCATGTAGCAGGTATATTAGACGCTGTTATCAAAACAGCGTCTAATATACCTGTTAGGGGTTAAAAAAAATCGCATCTCAAGCCTGCCAGCGAACGATCGCCGCTGGCAGGCTGAAGATCCACTCGCTTACCTTCCGATCCTGTGAACGCGCGCACCTGTGTGCGCGCGTTCACAGGAATCTCGCGTCTCGCGAGATGACGCATATATGCGTGACTCTGCGCAGGGCTGCCGCCTCCGGAACGCGATCCTGCATTAGGCGGTCCGGAGGCGGTTAAAGGGGTTGCCCCACGAAAAATATTCTACAATTTTCAAACCAGCTCCTGGATCTGAATACTTTTGTAATTGCATGCAATAAAAAATTTTGGATAGCTACTAAGTTATTCAATAAAATGTATCTCTATAGCACCTGCTCTTTGTTTTTTATCTTATTTCTGTGTCCAGCTCACTGAGATGGCCGCACATGCTCAGTTTCATCCTTCAACTGCCTCCTGAGCTGTGATAGGGAGAGCATGGACACACCCCCTTAGCTGCTGCAGAAAAGACACTCCTATTGAGCTGCCAGCTTGATATAAATCTAGCAGGTAAATAAATTGGGAGATCTCTGGATCCATGTGAGATATAGGGCTGGTTCTAGCTTTGTTAGAAAGAGGGTATCATATACTATATGATATCTAAATTTCATTTTTTTAAATAGGATAACCCCTTTAAGGGAATCCAGGTCTTCCCACATAGCACTTTGAATCACTTTCAGTATTGCTACAGACTGTCATATCTGCAGGGTCTCATCCGCAATCCGCAGGGCCATCCAATCAAAAGGTCTCCTGTAGGACAGGGAGACTTTGGTGGCACAGCTGAAGGCAGGGAGACTCCCCTCTCATGCATTTGGGCCATTGCTCATGTTTAAAGCCTTGCAAGGGAAGTGTTCCAGGCCTGGTCTTCTTGGGTCTGCTTTTCAGGGCCCGGTTGGTGGTCCTTTCACTTTGCCAAGTGAGATGCAGGGCGAGGGATGCACAGCTTACACCATTTTCATACAAGGGACACTCTCCTCAGTGCTTTCTCCCTTATGGCAGTTTAGGGAGATGAATATCTGTAGCACGGCATGTGCCACACTACTCATCATGGCAACCGCTGGGCTCTGATAACAGACCCATTCTTTACATCTTCTGAGCAGTGACGCGCTAGACACATCTCCACTTGTTTTACAAGGAGGATTAGCACTTCTCTACATGGTCAAATACAGGTGATGTGAGAGGTGCCAGGGCCAGACTCCTTCCTCCATCTTAAATAGGCTATGACTCTTTAGCGCTCATCAAAGTGACAGTGCTAATGATCAATTTAGGGAGGTGGGTGCTAGTCCTCCAACTTACTGTTGTAATATAAAGTGGGCACCACAAACAAATCTACACGTGCCGGGTGCTTCTCATGTGCAAAAAGAAATATGTGTTAGCAAACCACAGCACACATGGAAAAAAAAAAGAGTACACTAGGCCAGAAATCCTTAAAAAATATCAACCCAACCCAATTAGAGGACATCTAACAACCCAATTAGAGGGCATTTGTCAGCAGGATCAACCCTAATAAACCAACACATATTCCTGGTTGACGTTGCTGGGCTTAGAAGAATTTAATGTTTTAATCTATTTGCAAATGAGTACTTAAGTGTGAGTCCTAGCTTTTCCATAAACGCCGATTTTGTTGGGAATATGTAATGTGTATTCTGACCCTTTTCCAATGATAGATGATGGGGAAAGGAATTATCAGTCATGTTGGATTTGAGCATGCTTGAATATGCCAGCAGCTTGTTTCCATTTCCCCATTGAAAATACTGTATATACAAACATGTCTGAGCTGAGTGTGCATGTATATGGAGGAATATCGGTCAACCAAAAGCTGTCTCTATTACAGTAGGCATGGGGTAATTGTTAGGGCTCACTACAAGAAGAAAATCTAAAAATATACCAGGGTTACTGTCTAAGCTAATGAGATACAATTATTATTTGACCTGAAGGAAACTTTACACTCTCACCAGGATAAGAGACGAATTCCAGTGAGGTGGTTTATTTGTCATTTTAAAGTGTTTGCAAAATTTTGATTTATATATATATATTTTTTTGTTTGTTTGTTTTGTTTTTTTTACACAGAAAGCTTTGATATTTGATCAAACAAGCACAGTTTCAGAGATTCCAGCCGTAACGCGAGACGATTGCAGCTGAACGTGGGAGTCCATGCAGAGACGAGGAAGAACAACCCAGAATAAATGTGAAGCAAATGAAATTGTCTGTTTTGTTGTTTGTTTTATTAAGCAGAGGGAAGTGTGACAAATTAGATTTGAAATCACAGGGAATTCAGCTGCAATTTCTTTCCCGTATCATAGACTCCGCTTGATGAGGAAATGCACTTAACATAGTGACAAGTTCAATTTCCTCCAAGCTTTATTACACAAATTACTTAATATGAGAACGGAAAAATCTGCCGTCTGCTGCTGCTATCTCTGATCTTGTCTTTTAAAGCAATCAGTTCTATTAGACTATGAAGTAAAAAGAAGAGGAAAATGAGCGGTCAGCCACTCCACCTCCTGATCAGCTAAGGATTAATCATTTTATTAGCAGAACTGTCCTCTTTATTAAAGGGAGTCAATACCTTTTTATACACAGAATTTTCTATGCCTAAAATAAAAACATTGGCCAACATTTACTGATGTGAGAGCACCTAGATTTTGCATTAAATTCAAAATTTGGTGCGATTTGGCTCATCCTAGTTTACAGAAATTTTGTGCGCCTTGCCAAACAAGGGAGGGTGACATAGCCTAATTTGCGACATTTAGTGTCAAAATATAAAATACAATTTTGTCTCAAAGTAAGCCAAATAAAGGCCCCTTTACACAGGTCGACAATCAGTCAGTTATTTGGAAGAAGTGTTCTAGAGATGCTTGTTCCTGATAATTGCCCTGTTAAAAGGTACTACTGATCACCTGATGAACGAGCAAATGCTTGTTCATCAGGAAAAAGTATCATTGATGTAGACACTGAAGTCATCTTTTCTTGGCAGCAGATTGTCCCTCATAATCAAGGATCTACTGCCCAGACACAATGATTGAAGTAGTGATCCCTGGTCCCCATACAGAGAAGATGATTGCTGCATGTAAATATAGCTCTCACCTCCTTTGAAAAGCAGGTCATTATTGGGAGCCAATGGTTAATTTTGCATAATTGTCTATTGAGTCAGCCCATGTAAAGGGGTCTTATTCATTGGTATAACGTTAGACAAAAGTGTCTAGTCATGTACCATATTTATCATTAATCTTGAGCCCTTGTGAAAATTTGATGCATGTCTAGACAGCCAAACTCTATGCCATTTATAGGATTAGTAGACTTGGCCCACTAACATACTTACCAACATTGTAGTTGTTAAATTTGGGGCACATAAGTCCCATTCCAGAAATTACCCTGCCCGCTAACCATGTGGGGCTTAAAAAAGTCCTGCTGATTTTGACCCAGGACTGCTTGATTTTGCCAGGGCTGTCTCTGAACATTAGAGACAGCACCTGCAAATTAAGGACTGTTGGCAACTATGTAATATTATTTCTATGTTGTACCATTTTTCAGTTCTCTGTATATAGCCTGCAGTGTAAAGAATATATAGGTTTCTATTCTGGTTCTCACAGCTACGTCCAGAGTCACATAGATATCCACATACAGTATATTAGTAATAAATATCAATATACTATATAATGTTTATACATAATTAAAAGGGTTGTCTCATGAAGACATCCTACTGGAGGGAGTTTCATTTCACCATACATTTCGACCGTGGTATGGAAATGGCTGACCATATGATACATAGATGGACTTAGTCTGCTCTCCTCTTACACTCATAGATGGGAATCTTGAACTTTATAGAGCCCTCTTATACACTAGGATGGCATAGCGAGAGGCCCTATATTCATAAAACAGCCTCTTTCAGGTAATTAAAGTGGCTCTGTCAGGTCTATACTGGACTGAGCTCAAGGACATATTCTTTTTTATAGATTTTATACAGTATTTTCATATAAGCCAGGATACAGAAAGCCTGTGAGTCCTGCTTCCTTGCCCACTCATAAAAGTCTGTGACTCCTGCTTCCTGCCACAATCATAGAGTACACTTGTGAGTTATTCTTTCCCTGACTAGTACTCATAGAGATAGTCTGTGAATCAAGCTTCCCCCCTCCCGTTCCTCAAAAAGTAAGCCTGTGAGTCCTGCTTACCACTCCCACTTCCTCATAGACAAAGCCTGTGAGTCCAAAGCCTGTGAGTCCGAATTTTCTTGGCTGTATCACTCTTTGTGGGCTGGGAAAGTACTCACAGGATTTCTCTATGGGGAAGATGTATCATGAAGGGAATTTGTAAGTCAGTTTTGCTTAAATCTTTGTTGCCGGGTTTGCAACAAAAACATGGCATGCTGTCTGATAAACCTGTTGCACCTTTAACGTAACACTTTTGAATAAACGAAACATATGATACCGCGCATACACCACACGCACCCCTACTGGTATCGCTGCTAAGGGATCACTATGGATACAGATAGCTAAAATCAAAGGTTCTTTACCTTGTTGCAGACTTCAAATTTACAGCGTTTTTCTTTCCTTGTCGTTTTATAGACGACATCATTTTTATATGGGAAGAAAGCGAAAAAGCACTCTTGGAATTTTTTAAGGATATTAATAAAAATAAGTTTTATTTAGAATTTACACCGAGTTTTCGTAGGGAAACAACAAATTTTTAAGATTTAACTATTTATATTGAAGAGGGGAAAATTTGCACAAAAACATTCCACAAACCTACGGATGCAAACAGTTTTATCTCAAAGGAAATCTGCCACCTCCCAAGAATGTGAAAAAGAAGCAGATGATATGCAAAAGAGATTTTAAGGGTTATGATAGAAAAATATTGATGGAACAAAAAACTGAAATAGGTGAATTAAACAGGCAAATATTATTGGAGAATAGGGAGAAAGAATATAAAAAGGAAGAAAAAATAAAAGAAAAAATTATAATCCCACCCATCATTACACAATATAATAGTCAAACTAGGCTTCTAAAGAAAATTATCAGCAAGCATTGGGACATCTTAAAAGAAGATAAGATAATTGGGTAGTATATTCCAAATGTACTTAGATTTGTATATAGAAAAATAGAAAAGCCAAGAATATATGAAAATATGGTGGCGTCCAAAAATAATGGTATAGTCACCCAGGGAAAGAATAGGAAACAATATTAAGAAAAGAAGCAATTAAATGGCTTCTTACCTTGTAAAAACCACCAGATCATGTGCCCAAATAGAAAATACTGATGGCTCATATGGGCATAACATCAGGGACTTGCAATCACATGCAATAGCTGGGGGGGGGGGGGATTTATGCAATAACTTGCCCCTGCAATAAGATATATATATGGCGTGCAAAAAGTCAACTTAAAAAAAAGAATAGGAGGACGAATATATAACATCCAAAGAAAATTTGTTATCACGGCATTATAAGGATAAAGTTTGTAGAATCAAGCTTTCATGGATTAGAAATGGTGAAGATGAATATGAGGGGAGGTGATTTTATAAAAACAATGTCAAGGGCTGAAACTAGATGGATTTTTAATATCAGTACATTAACACCGGTGGGTTTGAATCAGGGGAGGACATAGACAGCAGAGGACCCCTGTGCAAAGAATGTACCTGCCCCCCACCAAACCACACATAGAAATAGAAACATATACGTGCAAATAAAAAACATCTTGTTAATATGGGTCAAAACGTTTACAGTATATATATATATATATATATATATATATATATACACATACCATATTTTTCGCTTTATAAGACGCACCTAGATTTTTGAGGAGGAAAATAAGAAAAAAAATATTTTGAACCAAAAGGTGTGCTTTTGGTGGGTTTTGAACTAATGGTGGTCTGTGGATGACGCACTGTTATGGGGGGACCTGTGGATGACGCACTGTTATGGGGGGCCCTGTGGATGACGCACTGTTATGGGGGACCTGTGGATGACGCACTGTTTTGGGGGGACCTGTGGATGATGCACTGTTATGGGGGATCTGTGGATGACGCACTGTTATGGGGGATCTGTGGATGACGCACTGTTATGGGGGATCTGTGGATGATGCACTTTTATGGGGGATCTGTGGATAACGCACTGTTATGAAGGGGATGTGTGGATGATACACTACTACGGGGGATGTGTGGATGACACACATATAGCATCTTATGTGATGGGGGTCACTATTCACACAGGGACAATATACTGTGACACATATGATACTGTGACCAGCATAAGATGATCTTATGCTGGTCACAGTATCATATGTGTCACAGTATATTGTCCCTGTGCGAAGAGTGACCCTCATTACACCACAGGGCACACAGTAGACTTTATATGTAAAATCTTTTAATGGCTCTTCTTTCTTCTATAACAGTACTCACTATTAAAGCAGCAGTCCGGCCAGCACGTGACGTCACTCAATCAGTCAGTCATGCTCCTGCCAGCTTCATTAATGAAGTGGGAGGAGCATGAACGAGTGAGTGACATCACGCGCCGGCTGGACCGCTGCTTTCATAGTGTGTACTGTTATAGAAGAAAGCAGAGTGTAATGAAGCAGTTTTCATATGTAAAGTCTATAATCTTCAAGCAGTGTCTCTGCTTTAAACTAGGGCAATCCTCTGTAGTAGTACAACTCACTATGAAAGAGGCAGGCAAGGCGGCAGCGTAACCTCGCGATTCTCACTCATTCACGCTCCTCCCACTTCCTTCATGAATGAAGTGGGAGGAGCGTGAATGAGTAAGAATCGCGAGGTTACGCTGCCGCCTTGCCTGCCTCTTTCATAGTGAGTTGTACTACTACAGAGGATTGCCCTAGTTTAAAGCAGAGATACTGCTTGAAGATTATAGACTGTACATATGAAAATTGCTGTGAGCGGGGCCCGATGTATTACAGTACAGTGACTTCATCGGGCCCCGCCGCAAGTGTTGCCAGCCTCCGTCCCCTCCTCCCACCCCTCTGATACATCGCAGGCCGTAATGTATCAGCGTCACCAAAGTAAACATGGCCGTGTTTTGGGGGAAAAAGTGCGTCTTATAAAGCGAAAAATACGGAATATATATTTTATATTAGGCCACTCCTCTAACTCTGCCCAAAGCATACCTTTACACACCCAGGCCCCTTAATTCCCCCACATGGTAATTATTTCCTATTTGTACCAGCACATAGTAGTAATGCCCTCACTGTGCCTCCTTCACAGTAATATCCAGATATGTACCCCCTTCACTGTAGTTATGCCCAGATATGTGCCCCCTTCACTGCAGTTATGCCCAGATATGTGCCCCTCACAATATTTATGTCCAGATATGTGCCCCAATCACAGTAGTTATGTCCAGATATGTGCCCCCTTCACAGTAGTTATGCTCCACAGCAGTAACAAAATGTAGTCTCACACATTGCTCTGCTGGTCGGTGTAATAGGAGGTGCACAGCAGATTTCCAGCCGCACCATTCCTCCTCCTACACAGACCAGCAGTGTGATGTGTGACACTACATCATTCTGCTGCTGTGGAGCCAGGGCTGTATATGGATTTTATGCTGCCCTAAAGCTTCCTGTCCCCACTGAAGTCCATATTTTTTAGATAGTTGACGGTAAAATCTTCCCTTAGCCTTCAGCTATCCCTCAGGACTCCCTCATACTCTTGCACAATTAAAGGGCTGACCTGTTACATGTGCACTTGGCAGCTGAAGGCATCTGTGTTGGTCCCATGTTCATATGTGACTGCATTGCTGAGAAAAATGATGTTTTATTATATGCAAACGGGGGCATTACCATTACACCTATAGGCTCCGCTCTCTTTGTAACTGCCATGCCCTCTGCACTTTGACATGGCCAGCTGTGATGACATTTTCACTGCCAGGCTCTGTCAACAACGTAGACAGGGAGCGGAAGTTGCAGAGAAATCGGAGCAACGACCCTGTTGCTTCTAGAGGCTCATTTGCATATATTAAAACCTCATCTTTCTCAGCAATGCAGTCACATATGAACATGGACCAACACAGACGCCTTCAGCTGCCAAGTGCACATGTAACAGGTCAGTCAGTGTCATAGGTACAAATCTGCTGACAGATAAAGCAGTTGTCCGGGTTCAGAGCTGAACATAGACATATCCCCTTTGTCCCCCACTAAGCCCCTCTGACATTTCATGCTCCAGTGCTCTCCCTTGCCCTGTGCTGTAAAGCGCAGGAAAAGGGCTGTTTTGCTTACATTTTTATAATACTAAGAGGAGACTTCCACCTAGCAGTGTCCTGGTGACATCACCGGCACGGATGGGTGGCTTTACATGCTAGGGCAGTGCTAAATCCCCTCCATTAGTGCCGGTGATGTCACCGGGCTCACTGCTAGGTGGAAACCTGCCCATAGTACCCCCAGTGGTAATAAGGTTCCCTACAGTGCCCTCAGCACTATTAAGGCCCCCCAATAGGGCACCTCTTATAAGCTTTATATGATCTATAAGGCACTTCTATAGAGCCCTCAGTAGTAGTAATGCCCGCCACCACTGCCCACACTATTTATAATGTTCCCTGCAGTGCCCCCTATAATTATAATGCCTCATACTGTATTCCCTGGAGTTATAATCTTCTCTGTAGTACCCCCATAAATTATAATGCCTGTCCTCTCCCTACAGTCTTCTATACAATATAGTCAAATGTAAATAACAGCATTCCTCTCCCTCCAGTCTCTTATACCATGCAGTCCCATGTAAATGACACCAGTCCTCTCCCACCAATCTTCTGTATGATACAGTCCCATGTAAATAACCTCTCTACCTTACAGTGTTCTATAACATACAGTCCCATGTAAATAGCTTCACTTCTCTACCTCCAGTCTTCTATACCATGCAGTCCCATGTAAATAACTTCACTGCTCTCCCTCTAGTCTTTTATACCATGCAGTCCCATGTAAATGACACCAGTCCTCTCCCAAAAATCTTCTATATGATACAGTCCCATGTAAATAACCTCTCTTCCTTACAGTGTTCTATAACATACAGTCCCATGTAAATAGCTTCACTCCTCTTCCTCCAGTCTTATATACCATGCAGTCCCATGTAACTAACACCAGTCCTCCCCCTCCAGTCCCATGTAAAAAACATCTCTTTCTTACAGTCTTCTATAACATACAGTCCCATGTAAATAACTTAAATCCCATCCTTCATAGGAAAAAATGCGTATAGCAGCACAACGAAAAATTAAAGTCTTATCTTGTGGTGGTGCCAGCCGTGTTGGGAGCCAGTCAGAAGTTCCCCCTTGGATGCGTCATATAGAAGAAACCGCAGCACTCTCCTGTCTTCAATTCAGTGGATTTATTTCACCAGCAAAAAAATGCGACGTTTCGACCGTAAAGGTCTTTCTCAAGCATTTTTTACGGTCGAAACGTCGCATTTTTTTGCTGGTGAAATAAATCCACTGAATTGAAGACAGGAGAGTGCTGCGGTTTCTTCTATATGTTAAATCCCATCCTTCAGCCGCTACAACACATAGTCCCGTGTAAATAACATAAATGTCACCGCCAGATCTCTGAGAAGTTCTGACAGACGTTCTTCAGTACCTCTTGCATGATGTTCTTTTGTTTTGGTTTCATTTTGTCATCTCTCCTCCCTCTCCCAGCTGTCATCTATTAGCAGTGATCGCCTCCCTTTATATCCCCTCCCATACTGCTTCACTTTGCGGTTTATACCACTTCCTGGATTGTGCTCACTGCTAGATGCTGCAACTGCTGGTTCCTCAGATAAGTCTATAATTTTATTTGTGTTTTCCTGTTGGCTTGATTCTAGGTGACCCTGACTCCCTCTGTATTGAGTGCAGTCAGGGAGAGCTCTAGGGCTCACCCATATGTTCCTTAGTTTGGGATCAAGTCAGTTGGATCTTTCTTTGTGACTTCTAGTTTTCTGCAACACCATCCGTGACACTATAAACCGCCAAAACCGTTTTAAAGCATGGATCCGATTTCAGCCTTGATTGACCGCATGCAGGGTCTTTCATTGGAGGTAACAGATCCCCGTAAAACTGTCTCTCAGTTTCAGGTGACCGGTTCTGCTTGCATTCATGGAGTTTGTTCTGAGCCTAAGATCTCGCTTCCGGATACGTTCTCCGGGGGTAGTGAGAATTTTGTTCGTTTTAGAGAGGCTTGCAAACTCCATTTTCGCCTACTTCCCCATTCCTCTGGTGATGAGGAGCAGAGGGTGGGAATCATCATCTCGCTGCTCAGGGATAACGCTCAGTCTTGGGCCTTTTCGCTGCCGGTGGGGGCACAGCTCCTCCGATCGGTGGATGAATTTTTTGTAGCCCTGGGTCAGATATATGATGATCCGGATCGTATTGCTCTGGCTGAATCTAAACTGCGTCTTTTATGCCAGGGTAAACAGTCAGCAGAGATATACTGTTCAGAATTTCGGAGATGGGCAGCTGATACTGGTTGGAATGATGCTGCACTCCGAAGTCAATTTTGCCATGGTCTTTCGGAGGGATTAAAAGATGCATTTGCCTTTCATGAGAGACCTGCCTCCTTGGAGTCTGCCATGTCTCGGGCTGTTCGTATTGACAGGCGTCTTAGAGAGAGAGGAGAGATCACTCCTTCCTGTCATATTCAGTCCAAGGACAGTGGGGTGGTTTCATTTAGTGCGCAGGGGCCTCAGTCTCTCTCAATCCCCTCTGAGTCGGAGACCATGCAGCTGGGTTTGCTTGCCTCTAATAATAAAGGATTCAGCTCTCAAAGGAGGGTTTGTTTCTGTTGTGGAGGTATAAATCATTTGGCAAATGTTTGTCCCTCTAGGAGATTCAGGGAGTTTTTTGAGGGTAATAAAGAAACAAAAAGAAAAAAGTCCTCTAAAAACGTTCCATCTGTTACTATTGGCAAGGTTGATGCGGAAATTGAAGGTTTTCCATTTGCTTGTAGTTCCCGTTTTGTCCTACCTGCCAGGGTGGCGCTAGAGAGCAAGAACATAGTTTGTGAGATTTTTGTAGATAGTGGAGCAGCGGTCAATCTCATTGATAATCAATTTGCTATAACTCATGGTTTTCAGGTATGCACTTTGGGAAAGGATATACCTGTTTTTGCTATTGATTCCGCTCCACTTTCTCAAAAATCGTTAAAGGGCATAGTTCACAATATCCGTTTGACTGTGGGTGATGCTCATGTTGAGGATATGTCATGTTTCATCCTAAGCGGATTACCTACTCCTCTAGTATTGGGGCTACCCTGGCTCAATAAACATTGATTGGCAAGCGAGGCAAATAAATGGTTGGAGTGACTTTTGCAGAGAGAATTGCCTCTCGACGTCTCTTTCAGAAGTTTCTACTAAGACTGTACCATCTTTTCTCTCTGAATTTTTGGATGTGTTTTCAGAGAGTGGTGTCCAGGAGCTGCCCCCTCACCGGGAGTACGATTGCCCTATTAATCTCTGTATCGGCGCGCGGATTGTACCCAGCCGTTGGGAGGAAGAGACTGTTGCAACCTAGCGAACCTCCAAGGAGTGGTAACGTACATACAACTATATACAAGTGTTGCTATATTTGTTCTGAACTGCCACAATTGAGAACACCCCATTTTTGTACTCAGCCATACTGAGGGCATTGGAGTAAGGGCTCATGCACACGACTGTAAGGCTTTTTCAGTGTTTTGCGGTCCTTTTTTTACGGATCCGTTGTTCCGTTTTTTGTTTCCGTTGTGTTTCCGTTTCCTTTCCGTTTTTCCGTATGCCATATACATTATACAGTAATTACATAGAAAAAATTGGGCTGGGCATAACATTTTCAATAAATGGTTCAGCAAAAACGGAACAGATACGGAAGACATACGGATGCATTTCCGTATGTGTTCTGTTTTTTTTGCGGACCCATTGACTTGAATGGAGCCAAGCACCGTGATTTGCGGACAAGAATAGGACATGTTCTATCTTTTCAAGGTACGGAAATACGGAAATACTGAAACGGAATGCACACGGAGACACTTCAGTTTTTTTTGCTGAACCATTGAAATGAATGGTTCAGTATATGTACCGCATACTGAACTAAAAAAACGGCCAGTATACTGAACGCAAAATACTGTCGTGTGCATGAGCCCTAACTCTGTACTTAGAGCAGCAAACATAATTTTTGTATTCAGCCATACTGCAGTAACTCCATACTCAGCTGTACCGAACTTGCTATATAAACTTTGTACTCAGCTATACTGATCTTTATATTAGTTTTGTACTCAGCTATACGGAATTTGCCACATCAACCTTACATTCAACTAAACTGAATCTGCTGCATCTTGTATCTAACCACATTGTACCCACCCTAATCAACTGTGTATTGCAGGATAACAGGCCGAACTGGATGGACAAATGTCTTTTTTCGGCCTTATGTACTATGTTACTATGTTACTATGCTACATGGTGTATTCAACTACTGTATATCAGTCCACATTCTGCTGATTGATTTCTCAATATAACTTTTTAGTGGGCACTGCTCTGTTTTTCTGACAAAGATTTCCAAATTTTTGGAGTTACATGATATTCTGGTTGCCTACAGCCAGCCTACTATCCTCAATGCATCATGTAGCTATGTCTATGTGGGTGCTCTGAATAAGGTATATAAAAAACTAATAAGAAAACTATCAGGAATTTAATAAATCAATCAATAAATCCATAAATAGGTGGAGGTCCTCTTTTACAAGGTTTTCCAGTAAGTGAAGGTCCATCATTTTATTCTGTATAGATGTATCATTTTATAATATACTTGCATAAGTGGGCTGTATCTGGAGACCAGAACTCTGGTCCCTTGCTCTATCTAGTAAGCAATATGGAGCTTTTGCCAAAATTGAGTCTATTTTGCTGGAAGGGGGCCAAAGGTCAAATCTCCAGGTAAAACCCAAACAGATAAGTTAAGAATATTACAAAACGCCATTTCTCTACAAAAAAAAATCATTGACCTGCACTTATTTTGGAATGGAAATCCCCTTAATAACAGTTTGTTCTATAGAGGGTGTGACGCAGTGAAGGGTATGGTCTGGGAAAACAGGTATTTTCCTCTCAGAGTGTGCTGCTGGTTTGCAGCCAGGTGGGGTCAAACACCGGACTGGATTTTAAGTGCCGGTCTGAGTTTTGCCAGCACCTAGCTGTCCTTAAAAGACAGCTAGGCTAAGCAGCAAAGTGTGTGTGC
This sequence comes from Bufo bufo, assembly GCF_905171765.1. Taxonomy (NCBI): domain Eukaryota; kingdom Metazoa; phylum Chordata; class Amphibia; order Anura; family Bufonidae; genus Bufo; species Bufo bufo. The sequence continues at coordinate 143,167,733 of NC_053394.1, forward strand.
TGGGATATGAGGCTTGTGACGTGATGGAGGGATGAGACCCGTGTTTAGGGGAAACAGGCCCCCTTTTATGTCCGTTTATCATCCGCAAACGGACGGTCTGGTAGAGAGGTTTAACAAAACATTAAAAAACATGTCAAAAATGGTGGTGTCTAAAGATGGGAAGGACTGGGGCCTTCTTCTGTCCTATCTCATGTTTGCTGTGCGAGAGGTACCTCAGGCCTCTACTGGGTTTTTGCCCTTCGAACTGCTATATGGCAGACATCCTCGTGGTTTGTTGGACATAGCCAAAGAGGCGTGGAAACAGCAACCTACTCTGCATAAAAGTGTCCTTCAGTACGTTACCCACATGCAAGAAAGGATAGAGACGGTGTTACCTCTTGTTAGGAAGCATATGGAGGCAGCTCAGCAAGCACAAAGTGGGATCTATAATCGGCAGGCCCGGGTCCGGATCTTTAACCCGGGTCATCAGGTTTAGGTTCTGGTACTGACCATGGACAATAAGTTCCTGGCTAGGGGCCCTACGAGGTACTTGAGAAAGTTGGAAAGGTAAATTACAAGGAACACCAGCCAGGGCGGTGAAACCACGAGCAGGTTTACCATGTTAATTTTCTAAAACCTTGGAAAGATAGCCCGCAGCCGGGTTTTCTAGGGGAAGAGGTTCCGACCCCTCTGTATGATGCAAGGGAAGAGGTTGCCACAGTAAAAATCTCCTCTAAACAGGCTCAGGAGGCCAGGGAGTTCGTGAGTCGGAACACTGATGTGTTCTCGGACCTCCCTGAACGCACTTCCGCAATCCAGCATGACATTGTCACTGAGCATCAGGCAAAAGTCCGGTTAAAGCCATACCGGGTACCCAAGGCTCGGTGACAAGCCATCTTGGAGGAAGTGCAGCTAATTCTGCGGCTAGACGTCATAGAGGAGTCTAAAAGTGAGTGGGCCAGTCCTATAGTCTTAATATCCAAGCTGGACAGGACGTTACGGTTTTGTAACGATTTTCGTAATCTGAACGAGATATCTAAAATCGATGCATATCCCATGCCCCGGGAGAATGAGCTAATCGAGAAGTTAGGACAAGCACAGTATTTTTCTGTTTTGGAAAAACAGGGTACTGGCAGGTGCCCTTAACGGAGGCTGCAAAAGAGAAAACTGCCTTCATCACGCCTGTGTGGCTGTATCAGGATATGGTGTTACCCTTTGGTCTGCATGGCGCCCCCGCCACTTTTCAACGTCTAATGGACATTGTGCTTCGTCCACATCGGCGGTACACCTCAGCTTAACTGGATGATATTGTCATTCACACTACAGACTTGGAAAGTCACCTGCCCAAAGTACAGGCCGTAGATTGCTCCCTTCAGAAGGCTGGACTAACAGCTAACCCAAAGAAATGTGCGATAGGGTTAGAGGAGACTAAATACCTAGGGTATGTCATTGGGCGCGGAGTCATCAAACCCCAAGTAAACAAAATAGAGGTGATACAGAATTGGCCCTGACCTGTCACCTCTAGGCAAGTAAAGTTGTTCCTGGGGATGGTGGGCTATTACAATGAGGTTTGTCCCCCACTTTGCTACGATAGACGCACCATTGACAGGGCTCTTAAAGGGACATAAGTCCATGATGGTTCACTGGGATGATCGGGCGGAAGAGGCGTTCTCCTCTTTGAAGTCAGCCCTGTGTGGGTCCCCGGTTTTGGTGACACCCGACTTCAAACAGGAATTTATAGTACAGACAGATGCCTCCGAAGTAGGTCTCCTTGCTGTACTGTCCCAGAAAGTCAACGGGGAGGAGCATCCCATTGTCTTCCTCAGCCATAAGCTCACCCCAGCCGAGACCAGGTACAGTATAGTGGAGAGAGAGTGCCTGGCTATCAAGTGGGCACTCGAGTCTCTTTGCTATTATTTGTTGGGGAGAAAATTCAGCTTGGTGACCGACCCCTCCCCTCTCAAGTGGATGAGTCAGGCCAAAGACAGAAATGCCCAGGTCACCCGATGGTTCCTTTCCCTACAGAACTTTAAATTTACAGTGGAACACAGGGCAGGCCGGTTACAGGGAAACGCAGATGCCCTGTCCCAAGTACATTGTCTGGCGAGTGTTCACCCCCTCAGGGTTGAACAAAGGGGGGATGTATGTGACACAGTGAAGGGCATAGTCTAGGAAAACAGGTATTTTCCTCCCAGCGTGTGCTGCTGGGCTGGTTTGCAGCCAGGTGGGGTCAAACACCGGACTGGATTTTAAGTGCCGGTCCGAGTTTTGGCGGCACTTAGCTGTCCTTAAAAGACAGCTGAGCTCAGCAGCAAGGTCTGTGTGTGCTGGGATATGAGGCATGTGCCATGCTGGAGGGCTGAGACCCGTGCTTAGGGGAAACAGGCCCCCTAAAAGCCTGCTATGGACTGTTAGAGGTAGAACTGCCAACAAGGTGATTTTTGCTTTGTGGACTTTCCGTTTTGTTTACGTTTTGTTTTTGCCTTATGTGTGAATAAACATGGAAGTTTGATTAAAGAACTGGCAATTTGCCTCTGTACTGCATCCACATACCCTGTCTACCAGAGTGAATCCCCACAAGGGGTATTCATTATTTGCTTGTGTCGTAGTCAGTTTGAGAGAGAGGCTATGAAGGTATGTGTATATCATTCACTCAGTCGTTTAGGCAGGGCTGACATGTCTCCTATCACTTATAAGGTTCAACTTTCGGGATCTGCACTATGACATATGCAAACCAATTTGTCATCTGTGCAACGAAATAGCATCAAATGCTATGAAATTGTGTTTCTGATGAACATGGCGAGCTGTTGACAGCAGCAAAATCTGCAATATAATTGGATGAGATTTCATGTTCTGTAAGAAGAACTGGCTTTTTGGTAACAATTTACAGAAGCCTGCATACATAAAACCTTTAAAGGTTTGTCCTGTTCTCACAACATGTACCCCCGGGGTCTGTATGCAGTTCAACAGGCAGATATCACCATTCTACTAGTTAATAAGATGAGACTTGTTTCTGTAGTCTGTGGTTTTTATTAACCGGCAGTAGATAAGGTAAACTATAGGAAAATGAACATACAAGAACTGAGTATACAGTACAGTGTACACAAAACATACACAAAAACATTAATTAATCCCTTACCGACGATGCTTAGTAAGAGACACACAGTGAGTAGCTGCTCCTTCCATGAGGTGAAGAGAAAAGGAAGCAGGAGCCTGTCTCTTTCCCAGAAAGCACTGTGAGCAGGAAGTCAGGTGACCTAATGAATATGCATAACTTAACAAGGCAAAAGATGCACTTACAGATAAAGGTCACTAGATGGTGCTGAAGGCACACAAATAAACAGTATGCAATAGTGAAGACAGCACACTCCCCGCTTGACATCAGCCGATGTCACTATTAGAGTCCTCAACAGATAACAGTAGGATTAGTTCGGAAGTAGGTCTGATAAACAGTTTGGTCTCATTTTGTTTGAAAATCTTGACTAGAGTTGAGCGAACACCTGGATGTTCGGGTTCGAGAAGTTCGGCCGAACTTCCCGGAAATGTTCGGGTTCGGGATCCGAACCCGATCCGAACTTCGTCCCGAACCCGAACTTTTGGGCACTAAAAAGGCTGTAAAACAGCCCAGAAAAGAGCTAGAGGGCTGCAAAAGGCAGCAACATGTAGGTAAATCCCCTGCAAACAAATGTGGATAGGGAAATGAATTAAAATAAAAATTAAAAAAATAAAAATTAACCAATATCAATTGGACAGAGGTCGCATAGCAGAGAATCTGGCTTCACGTCAGCAGAGAATCAGTCTCTTCATGCCATAGCAAAGAATCTGGCTTCATGTCAGCAGAGAATCAGTCTCTTCATGCCATAGCAGAGAATCTGGCTTCATGTCATAGCAGAGAATCAGGCTTCACGTCACCCACCACTGGAACAGGCCACTGTCACACATTTAGGCCCAGGCACCCAGGCAGAGGAGAGAGGTCCCGTAACAGAGAATCTGGCCTTATGTCAGCGCAGAATCTGTATTCATGTCATAGCAGAGAATCAGGCTTCACGTCACCCACCACTGGAACAGGCCACTGTCACACATTTAGGCCCCGGCACCCAGACAGAGGAGAGCGGTCCCGTAACAGAGAATCTGGCCTTATGTCAGCGCAGAATCTGTCTTCATGTCATAGCAGAGAATCAGGCTTCACGTCAGCCACCACTGGAACAGGCCACTGTCACACATTTAGGCCCAGGCAAACAGGCAGAGGAGAGAGGTCCCGTAACAGAGAATCTGGCCTTATGTCAGCACAGAATCTGTATTCATGTCATAGCAGAGAATCAGGCTTCACGTCACCCACCACTGGAACAGGCCACTGTCACAAATTTAGGCCCAGGCACCCAGGCAGAGGAGAGAGGTCCCGTAACAGAGAATCTGGCCTTATGTCAGCGCAGAATCTGTATTCATGTCATAGCAGAGAATCAGGCTTCACGTCACCCACCACTGGAACAGGCCACTGTCACACATTTAGGCCCAGGCACCCAGGCAGAGGAGAGAGGTCCCGTAACAGAGAATCTGGCCTTATGTCAGCGCAGAATCTGTATTCATGTCATAGCAGAGAATCAGGCTTCACGTCACCCACCACTGGAACAGGCCACTGTCACACATTTAGGCCCAGGCACCCAGACAAAGGAGAGCGGTCCCGTAACACAGTGCCATCTTAAGAGCATTATAGGCCCCCGGGCAATACAGTGCACTGGGGCCCTGTCTACACAATCACGCACTAGAATAAAAATGCAAATTATCAATAAGGCGATATTTATTGGTACTTTCAACAAAATCAGTGTTTAATATAGGAATAATATATAGGGGGGCACAAAGATACCACAGTCAAAAATGGGGGGGCAAAAACAAAATAAGTATATATAAATAAGATTACAAAATATGAGAGAATTGCGGTATGCAGGGATACATTTATAATAAAACTATTTACTTACAAAAGAAGCTGTTCAGTCGTCTGCTGTGCCGTCCTCTGCTTGCTTCCGCGGATTCTTTCCCCTTCTTTCTGTCTCTCGTCAGTGCGCAGGCGCACTGTTATGGTGGATCTGTGGAAGACACACTGTTATGGGGGCATCTGTGGATGACAGTGTTATTATGCCTCTCATTAGCCCCCATATGCTGCCTCTCATCATTAGCCCCCATATGCTGCCTCTCATCATTAGCCCCCATATGCTGCCTCTCATCATTAGCCCCCATATGCCTCATCATTAGCCCCCATATGCCTCACATCATTAGCCCCATATGCCTCTCATCATTAGCCCCATATGCCTCTCATCATTAGCCCCCATATGCCTCATTAGCCCCCATATGCCTCTCATCATTAGCCCCCATATGCCTCTCATCATTAGCCCCCATATGCCTCTCCATTAGCCCCCATATGCCTCATTAGCCCCCATATGCCTCATTAGCCCCCATATGCCTCTCCATTAGCCCCCATATGCCTCTCCATTAGCCCCCATATGCCTCATTAGCCCCCATATGCCTCTCCATTAGCCCCCATATGCCTCTCCATTAGCCCCCATATGCCTCATTAGCCCCCATATGCCTCTCCATTAGCCCCCATATGCCTCTCCATTAGCCCCCATATGCCTCATTAGCCCCCATATGCCTCTCCATTAGCCCCCATATGCCTCTCCATTAGCCCCCATATGCCTCATTAGCCCCCATATGCCTCTCCATTAGCCCCCATATGCCTCTCCATTAGCCCCCATATGCCTCATTAGCCCCCATATGCCTCTCCATTAGCCCCCATATGCCTCTCCATTAGCCCCCATATGCCTCATTAGCCCCCATATGCCTCTCCATTAGCCCCCATATGCCTCTCCATTAGCCCCCATATGCCTCTCCATTAGCCCCCATATGCCTCATTAGCCCCCATATGCCTCTCCATTAGCCCCCATATGCCTCTCCATTAGCCCCCATATGCCTCTCCATTAGCCCCCATATGCCTCATTAGCCCCCATATGCCTCTCCATTAGCCCCCATATGCCTCTCCATTAGCCCCCATATGCCTCATTAGCCCCCATATGCCTCTCCATTAGCCCCCATATGCCTCATTAGCCCCCATATGCCTCTCCATTAGCCCCCATATGCCTCTCCATTAGCCCCCATATGCCTCTCCATTAGCCCCCATATGCCTCTCCATTAGCCCCCATATGCCTCATTAGCCCCCATATGCCTCTCCATTAGCCCCCATATGCCTCTCCATTAGCCCCCATATGCCTCATTAGCCCCCATATGCCTCTCCATTAGCCCCCATATGCCTCTCCATTAGCCCCCATATGCCTCATTAGCCCCCATATGCCTCTCCATTAGCCCCCATATGCCTCATTAGCCCCCATATGCCTCTCCATTAGCCCCCATATGCCTCTCCATTAGCCCCCATATGCCTCATTAGCCCCCATATGCCTCTCCATTAGCCCCCATATGCCTCTCCATTAGCCCCCCATATGCCTCTCTCCATTAGCCCCCCATATGCCTCTCCATTAGCCCCCCATATGCCTCTCCATTAGCCCCCATATGCCTCTCCATTAGCCCCCTTATGCCCCCAGCAGCCACATTTTCTTATAAAATAAAAAATCACTTACCTCTCCTGCTCCTGGACGCCGCCTGCCTCTCCTCAGTCGACTCTGTGCTCTGAACTGGCGCGCACAGCGTGAGGTCACAGAGCGCCCTCACGCTGTGCGCAGCCCTGCACAGCCGACAGCCGAGGACCAGGAAGTGGTGAGTACAGAGCGTTCACCACTTCCTGGTCTCTCGGTTCTAATGAGCGCTTCCATAATGGAAGCGCTCATTAGTATTCAACTGGGGGGGCAACCTGTGTGTGTTAGGCGGCCGTTCCCGCGGGTGGTGGGTTCACTGGGCAGGCGGGCCCCCAGGCAAGTGGGGCCCCCGGGCAACTGCCCAGCGTGCCCATTGGAAAAGACGGCCCTGCCGTAACAGAGAATCTGGCCTTATGTCAGCGCAGAATCTGTCTTCATGTCATAGCAGAGAATCAGGCTTCACGTCAGCCACCACTGGAACAGGCCACTGTCACACATTTAGGCCCAGGCACCCAGGCAGAGGAGAGAGGTCCCGTAACAGAGAATCTGGCATTATGTCAGCGCAGAATCTGTATTCATGTCATAGCAGAGAATCAGGCTTCACGTCACCCACCACTGGAACAGGCCACTGTCACACATTTAGGCCCCGGCACCCAGACAGAGGAGAGCGGTCCCGTAACAGAGAATCTGGCCTTATGTCAGCGCAGAATCTGTCTTCATGTCATAGCAGAGAATCAGGCTTCACGTCAGCCACCACTGGAACAGGCCACTGTCACACATTTAGGCCCAGGCACCCAGGCAGAGGAGAGAGGTCCCGTAACAGAGAATCTGGCCTTATGTCAGCGCAGAATCTGTATTCATGTCATAGCAGAGAATCAGGCTTCACGTCACCCACCACTGGAACAGGCCACTGTCACACATTTAGGCCACGGCACCCAGACAGAGGAGAGCGGTCCCGTAACAGAGAATCTGGCCTTATGTCAGCGCAGAATCTGTCTTCATGTCATAGCAGAGAATCAGGCTTCACGTCAGCCACCACTGGAACAGGCCATTGTCACACATTTAGGCCCAGGCACCCAGGCAGAGGAGAGAGGTCCCGTAACAGAGAATCTGGCCTTATGTCAGCGCAGAATCTGTATTCATGTCATAGCAGAGAATCAGGCTTCACGTCACTCACCACTGGAACAGGCCACTGTCACACATTTAGGCCCCGACACCCAGACAGAGGAGAGCGGTCCCGTAACAGAGAATTTGGCCTTATGTCAGCGCAGAATCTGTCTTCATGTCATAGCAGAGAATCAAGCTTCACGTCACCCACCACTGGAACAGGCCACTGTCACACATTTAGGCCACGGCACCCAGGCAGAGGAGAGAGGTCCCGTAACAGAGAATCTGGCCTTATGTCAGCGCAGAATCTGTATTCATGTCATAGCAGAGAATCAGGCTTCACGTCACCCACCACTGGAACAGGCCACTGTCACACATTTAGGCCCAGGCACCCAGGCAGAGGAGAGAGGTCCCGTAACAGAGAATCTGGCCTTATGTCAGCGCAGAATCTGTATTCATGTCATAGCAGAGAATCAGGCTTCACGTCACCCACCACTGGAACAGGCCACTGTCACACATTTAGGCCCCGGCACCCAGACAGAGGAGAGCGGTCCCGTAACAGAGAATCTGGCCTTATGTCAGCACAGAACCTGTCTTCATGTCATAGCAGAGAATCAGGCATCATGTCACCCACCACTGGAACAGGCCACTGTCACACATTTAGGCCCAGGCACCCAGGCAGAGGAGAGAGGTCCCGTAACAGAGAATCTGGCCTTATGTCAGCAAAGAATCTGTCTTAATGTCATAGCAGAGAATCAGGCTTCACGTCACCCACCACTGGAACAGGCCACTGTCACACATTTAGGCCCAGGCACCCAGGCAGAGGAGAGAGGTCCCGTAACAGAGAATCTGGCCTTATGTCAGCGCAGAATCTGTATTCATGTCATAGCAGAGAATCAGGAGTAGGAGACTTTCAGAATCCTCTTAAGCTTAAGAGTCCAAGGGATCAATAGGGACTTCCTCACTTCCAAATGACCCGATTCCAAACATGTAAAAATGTTATCAATTGGTTTTTCCATAACCTGCGTCAAATATTGTGCTAATATACTCTCTTTAAATTTACAACAACGTCAAATCTGTGCACATAAGTAATAACCTTGAAAAAAAGGAAATGATAGTCCACCATCTGAGTCTGACAGCCATAAATAACTCTGTTTAATCCTCACTCTCTTCCTTCCCCATATTAAATTGTTAATGAGCGTCTCCAATCTGTAAAAAAAAATATCATCGATCCAAACAGGGGAGGCACACATCGGGTACATCACAATAGGCAGAATAATTATTTTGACCAGAGCTATTCGATCCGTCTGTGCCAATATCAGTTTCTGCCAAGCGCATATTTTAGACTTAACTTTGTTCAACACCGGGGCCAAATTAAGCTCATAGAACCTATTTATGGGAACCCCAATCTTCACCCCCAAGTAGTCCAAGGTTTCATTGGGAGCCAGGACCCGGACTCCACTCATCTACGGCCTTGCGGTTCAGCGGGAGGAGCGATGACTTGGTCCAATTAATCAGATAGCTCGATAATTTACCAAAGTCCTCTATTGCTGCCATCACATAGGGGAGGATTTTCCATCCCTGGTCCAAAAACAAAATAACATCATCGGCATAGAGACTTATTTTATCGCTCACTCCTGCCACCCCAAAGCCGTCTATGCGGTTATCTGAACGGATCTTACAGGCCAATGGTTCAATAAATAAAGCAAAAAGAAGGGGAGAGAGAGGGCAACCCTGTCTCATCCCCCGCCGCATCATAATGGAAGAAGAGCCAATGCCATTAATATTGATATGTGCTAAAAGCTGTTCATATAACATTTGGGTCATTTCTATAATTGCAGTCCCTAAACCAAAATGAGACATAGTGGACCACAGAAAAGACCACTCCATCCTGTCAAACGCCTTTACGGCATCTAAAGACAGGATGGAGTGGTCCCTGCTACACCCAACAGAAAGATTCAAATACACCCTATAGAGACTCATCTGTTTTTGCCGGCCTGGGATGAATCCCGTCTGATCGGAATGTACCAGAGAGGCAATGACCCTTTTCAAGCGATTAGCCAAAATTTTTGCAAAAATTTTGTAATCTGTATTTAAGAGCGATATGGGTCTATAAGATCCAATATCGCATCTATCTTTATCCTTTTTCAACACCAAGATAATCACTGCCTCTCTGAATGATGGAGGCAAAGAACCAGATACACAGGATTCATTCAAGACCCGCAAAAAGATTGGGAGAAGCAATTTAGCATGGTAACTATAGAGTTCAAACGGCAAACCATCAGGGCCAGGGGATGAATCATATTTCAGAAGTGGAAGTATCGATCGTAACTCCTCCAACCCGATAGGGCGATCCAACATTTCCCTATCCTTCGAATCTAATTGGGGGAGCCCCAGTTGTTGTAAGTATTGCTCCATATCATCCCGTCTAGGCGTAGGGTCAGACTGATAAAGCACAGAGTAGTATTTCACAAATTCCTCTCTAATCATCTCCGGGGACCTCACCCTATTGCCTTTTGAATTCCTGATCTCACTTATAGTAGTAGCCTCTCTCTGATTAGAAACTAACCGTGCCAAGAACTTTCCTGTTTTACCCGATTTACAGAAGCGATTTTGACCTTGGAAGAGAAGCTTATGTTGAGCTTTACTGTACAAAAGTATCTTAAGCTGTAAATTGGCCTCTTTTAACTGGGTTATATATTCCTCATTATGATGAGTAACTAATACACCTTGTAATCTCCTACTTGTCTCTGTCAACTGTTGTTCCCTTTGGCGGAGTTCAAATCTATAGCGGTTAATCTTAGTAAAATATAAACCCCTTATATGGGCCTTCAATGCATCCCACACATAAAGAATATGTGTCGAGCCTACATTAAAGCCCCAAAATTCCTGTATATCCTGGTCAATTTGGCCTTGCTCCCTTATCACATCCAACCAATGCGGGTTCAATTTGAAGGTTCTACCTGGTGGTGGAGGGTCTATCTCTCTGAACGAGATCAGGACTGGGGAATGATCTGAGATTCCATGAGGTTCATACTTCAGTCTCACGATTTGATGACTCAAATCATGGCTTGCAAAAGCCAGATCAATATGGGACATTGACCCGTAAGTCTGGCTAAAGCAAGAGAATTTTTTTTTTATTGCCATAGAGGTGGCGCCAGATGTCGACCAGCACCAGCTCTCGGCAAATAGTACTCAAAGGAGATCCAGAACGACCCCGCCCAGGAGAGGTAGAAAAGCGATCCAACTCAGGGTCAGGAACAGCATTAAAATCTCCGGCTACTAATAATGGGCATTGATTTTTTGTGGCTAGGTATTTAGATAATAGGGAAAAGACAGTTGATTTATATGTTGGAGGAATATAAATAAACGCCAATATAATCTCCTGCCCTTTCCAAAACCCATGCAGGTAGACAAATCTCCCTTCTTTATCAATCATGTTGTCTACCGGTAGAAATTCCATCCCACCATGAATATATACACTAACCCCTCTTGCATAAGAGGAGAAATAAGCATGATATTCCAAAGAAGCCCATTTTCTTTTCAATGTATACAGCCTATCTACTGTTACGTGGGTTTCTAATAATACCCCCATCCTTTTCACTCTGTCTCCCAACCCTCTCACATTCCAGAATAGAATATTACGTAGCATAAGCAGTATGTAAGTGACTTTCCCAGTCCCCCATCTAGGAGAGAGAGACGTAGACATAGAAAGCAAGTGACGACAGCCAATCCCACCCTTATTCCCACCCCCAAAACACCCCCTCCATGGTTGATAAGGAATATCACATTACCCATCAACCTCTTCCAATCCACCAAACCCTCCCCCCCGGCCACTTCCCCCTCTAACCTCCCACCTCCCGACATTTAGGCTGGGTTCAGACCTGAGCGTATTTGATATGCGCGTTTAACGCGCGTTTTTGACGCGCGTTTTTATGCGCGTTTTTTGCAATTGTAAACGCGCGTTTGACGCGCGTTTGTGTGATTGACTGCTGTGTCCTATGGCCACAAACGCGCGTCAAAACGCCCCAAAGAAGCTCAAGAACTTGTTTGAGCGTAGGGCGTTTTTCAGCGCGTTCAAACGCGCTGTAAAACGCTCAAGTGAGAACCAGGGCCATAGAGAAACATTGGTTTTCATGTGTTGAGCGTTTTACAGCGCGTTTGAACGCGCTGTAAAAAGCTCAAGTGTGAACCCAGCCTTAGATTTTCTTTATAGCCCCATCGAGTCCAGCCATTGAACAACATCCACCTGTGTAGGAAAGAAGCTGACAGAATCATTATGTACCACCCTCAATTTCGCTGTATATAACATTGAGTACTTACTGTTTGCTGCGGCCAATCTTTTTTTAACCTCAACAAAGGATCTTCTTTTAATTTGGGTCTCTCGCGAAAAATCTGGGTATATTGATATCAGGTTACCATCAAAATATGTATCCAATCCTCCTTTACGTCTAAGTACCCAGTCCCGATCTTTGAGCAAACTAGTTTCGCCAAGATTGCTCTAGGGGGGGCCCCTGGAGGAAGTTTTTTAGAGGGGATTCTGTGGGCCCTTTCCACGCAGAAGGTAGCTGCATCGTGATCTGGCCCTAAATTTTCAACCAGCCATTTTTGGATAAAATTAGCAGGATTATCCTGTTCTGCCCCTTCTGGGAAGCCTACCAGTCACAGGTTGTATCTACGAGACCTATCCTCCAGCTCTATCACTTTCCTTCTGAGCCAAGAACGATCTTCATCTACCTCTTCTAGTCTCTTTTTTAATAAACTATTCTCTAGCATAGCAGAGTTAACTGCAAATTTCAGTTCCTTCACCTTCAGTCTCAATTTGGTAATCTCCTCTCCGATTATCATGACATCTCCTTGCACTACTGAGAGGGACGAGGCCAACTCTGCCACGGAGGTACTAGTAGAATTTACTACCCCTAGTATATCCGAAAGTTTTTTATTAATACTCCCGAAACCTTCACTCTGGGGCGTGGTAGCTTTTAAAGTACCGAACTCTGGACGGTCCTATGGGGCAGATCTTTGCACACCTCCCCGGGTTTTAGGTGGTGGTGACTTCAGAAATTTATCTAATCGAGTCTGGGGGATTCCCCCCAGGCCACCTTTCAGAGAAGACATCCCTCCTGATTTACGGTATTTAGGCGGCATTTTTAGGGAGCCTAATAGGAGACCACTGTACATAAAATTCACACGAAAAGAATCTTAGTATTAGAGCCAGACAATATGCAACACAGGAGGGTTTCCAGTACCAGATCCACTAGCAGTCCGGATCTACGTGGGAAGCACCCAGCGTTAACTATAAGACCCAAACGGCCTATTTCGTGCTCCTAGAGGCGTAAATGTTGCATTTGTAGCATATGTAACATATGTAAATGGCCTGTAACTAACAATGCTGAGTACAGAAAGCACATAGAAGCTGGGTACATATAGAACACAGGAAAAAAATAAAATAAAAAAAAAACATATTCAGCTGTGCACAAAAACACACCCACATCTGTATCAACTTAAGATCACAATATATAGGCGGAGGGTTCCTTTAACCCCAAATGTCTCTCTGGGTCAAATAGCAATATATAGGCGGAGGTCTCCTTTTAACCCCAAATGTCACTCTAGGTCGAATAACCAAAGGGCATACAAACAAAAGCCACTATATATCTGAGGGTCTTGCTAGATGCGTATTTGTCATATAGCTCACCAGTGGTATATCAGGCAAGAGCCTCCTTGGACATCACGGTCCTGCCCTCCAAATGGAGCTCCCAATATGTCCTTTCCACCCAATTTTGTCAGATCACCCGGTTAAATGCCTCCCGTGCCTCCCGGCGCCTGATATTAATCCAACGGGCAAGTCCATCCAGACACACGGACAGAGGCAGACAGAGGCACCTTGCAATCACCAGTGACACTGGACCTCCACTGGCATTCCTCTATGACCTCACCCCCTCTCAGGCAGACAGAAAAGGGTCGGCTCCCCAGACTCCACGTCCTCCAAGTCCAGCCTCCATAGATGACCCCACCGGCATCCACAACCAAACGCCGCAATCCACTGGGATCCACTGAAGGGTCCACCACCCTTCCAGGAGAGAAAAAGGCGCAGCAGCACCCACACGCCCGAACCACGAGGCCCCCATCGTCTCCCGTCACCCACCGGAGGTAAGTATCTGAGCTTCAGCCGCACCAGGCCCCGGACTCCAGCACCCTCCGGTCAGGCAGGAAAGCAGTCATACCAGTTAGGGCAGCGTCTCAGGGCAGTTAGGGCAGCGTCTCAGGGCACCTACTTCAGCCTACAGATCAGCGCTTCTACGCTCCACAGACGGCAGGTCATGGCGTGTCTCAGGCACCAGCTCCCGGCAGGTCACAGCTGGGCTCAGCGTTCCACATCGCAGCCGGAGGCGGGGAAAGGGGGAAGGGACGGAAGGAGGAGGAGCGCGGCACGCACCCCTACGTCATGCCGCCACAGTTGATTGTTTACATGGTGTGTTCATTAAAAACACGGTAACATTTAATTCTTTGTGTGTTATTAGTTTAAGCAGACTGTGATTGTCTATTGTTGTGACTTAGATGAAGATCAGATCATATTTTATGACCAATTTGTGCAGAAATCCATATCATTCCAATGGGTACACATACTTTTTCTTGCAACTGTACATGCAGTCTTCATTATTACATGAATGACAGCTGCAGGCTAATTGGCAGTGCGATTCTTTGCAGTAGCGTGGTCGCTCCGTGTGGCCGCACCCTACGGCAGAGTGGCCTGGGTATACCTGATTTATAGTGATTCGTAACAAATTAATTCAGAACGAATTAAAAAAAATTCTAACTTCAACAAAGTTGCCATATTGAATTTTTCTTCGCTCATCTCTAGTTATTATTCTTTGATAAATTGAAGCTATTACAGAAACAATGTATTTCATTGAAAGCAATAAAAATCTCTACATTTTTCTATCTCAAGTAAGAAAATAAAGAAGAAGAGATCAGTTTGGATACTGGCCCAGTCCCCCTTGATAACACCACCAGAGCACAACAAACGGAATTACAGTATTGTCATGGGGACATACAGCATGTAAAGAACTGCTTTTCAGAAGACTTCATCTGCTGATAACTCAGAACAAGAATAAGATTTTTAAAGATAGTTTTCAGAGCTCTAAAGAATAATAAAGGGGTTTATGGATTTTCCGATAGTTCTCCTTTAAGTTACAATAATATCTGAATTCCTCCACTATTGCACCTTTCCCCTCTAATTAGCTAGAAAAAGCAGCTAACTGCTGCTGAGTTTCACGTATTACGCCAGTCCCAGAATGACAAACACAACACGGTGCTCTTTGAAATGCAAAGAGTGTCCTTCAGAATGCAGCTCGTATAGAATAAAGCATTGACTGCTTCTCAGTCTGACTAATGAATCTTCACAATTAATCTCATTTGTTTCTGCTGCTCAGCACTAATTCTAGATGGATTATAATGGCTTATTGTCACAACATGGAAATGTTGAATTTTTTGCAGAAATTTTCAGAAGCATGGCAAAGTGAGGGCTTGATGTATAATGGGTTTGTTCGCCCATTTTTTGTCTAACAAGGTGTCACAGGTCATATCTTTGCAACTTTTGGAAGCCAAATGTTGCAGAACTGAAACTTCGACCTTTTTTACTCCACACGGTTTTACCATTTTTTTTTTTTTAATCTGCATTGTGTTGGGATATAGTGGGAACAGATTGGCTGACTACGTTCCAGAATATTTACTAGAAAACTGGTGTAAACTATAGCTGAAATCTACACCAGCTCTGAGCTGGCATTGAATTCAGAGTCAGGCACAGTTAAGGATTGGAGACGTGCCAAAATTATTAAACGGCTTGCGCGTCTCAATAAATTTGGTGCGTATGGAACAAGTGAACCAGATTACTATGACTGCGACATGAAATGCCAGTCTTAGGCCTAGTTCACACTTCAGTGATTTGGTCAATGATTTCCATCAGTGATTGTGAACCAAAACTAGAAGTGGAGCCTACACACAGATAAGGTACAGTATAATGGAAAGATTTGCACCTGTTCTGTGTTTTTGACCAACAATCACTGATGAAAATCACTGACAAAATCTTTTTTTATTTTTCAGGTGAATGCAGCCATATTTTTTAAGTGAAGTGAGTTACAAATTTTCTAGTTACACCATTCTCTATTAAATGAAATGAAAGTGTGTGAAAGTACAGTGACTCTTTAAAGGGCATTTGTCAGCAGGATCAACCGTATTATATCAGCCATAATACCTGGTAGAGCTAACCCAGCTGATTAAAAATATGCCTTTCTTTCTCTAATCCATTGTAGTGTAAAGGAGAAATGTTTTTAAGAATATGCAAATTAAGGTTTTAAATGTAATTGTAATTTTTATATTTTTTTATATTTAGGGGCAGTCATACTGACCATTTTTGTAATATACTTTTATTGCTGAAATCGTACATTTCTATTAGAAAAATAGCTATTAGGGGTCCTTTTTGAGCCTTAGCGACGGTCCTCTGTCTTCTGTTTACATAACTGTGGACACTTGTTCAACACTGACTGTGTTATGTAAACAGAAAACAGAGGGGCATTGCTAAGGCTCAAAATGGGCCACTTTAGAGCTATTTTTTAATAGAAATGTACAATTTAAGTAATTAAATTATATAACAAAAATGTTCAGTATCACTGCCCCTATACATTACAAAAATAAAAAAAGAATGACAGTTATACTTTAAGTGCACCAAAGACAGGCCCTAACCAATATTTGCACCTTTGCTCCTTAGCATACTTAAAAAAATTAATAAAGACTTATTTCATCGAAACATTGCAATTAGGGATGAGTGAATCAACGTCGGATGAAACATCCAAAGTCTATTCACATAAAACTTTGTTCTAATACTGTACGCAGCAGGAGCTCCGTACAGTATTAAAATGTATTGGCTCCGATAAGCCGAAATTATTGCTTCGCGAAGTCTCACGGGACTTCGCGTAATAACTTCATAAAATAATTTGTACTGTAAAAAATAATTTCCCGAACTCGGGTTTAGTTCCAAGGTACCATTTTGAACCAAACCCGAGTTTGGGAAAGGGTTTTTTATAGTACAAATTAATTTCTGAAGTTATTACGCGAAGTCTCTCATCTCTAATTGCAACCAATTGGGTTAAGAAAGTAATATTTTTAACCAGCAGGAACAGCCCTACTAGGCATTATGGCTGGTTAAATGTGGTTGATCCTGCTGACAGATGCCCTTTAATCTTTGCATGAATAGTTCTGCAACTTTTGTGTTTAGATTTATTGCTGTTTTTTTTTATCTCTGATTATTATCAGGGAACGGGAACATTCTTGTATACATCTACAGACTCACACCCCATCAAAAACTAATACTTCTCACTGCTGAGGGTTTGTTACACAGTGTTACACAGATGCTGAACGCATCCGCAGTACAACTGTCACCAGACCAGAGTAATAAAGGATTTTGCTACAAATACTGTACACATTTTGACACAGACTATTTTGCAGATGTACCCAGGGCAGCAAGACTCAATATACCTCCATATAACTTTATGTGAAATCAGGAAGCCCTATTCCGGCTCCATATGAAAAAAAGCAATAAGAGGCCATACAGCATCACTCAGCTTGTTATTACTTATACCCAGATTGCCTATGCTAAAATATTGTAACAGGATTTTGCTATGTGAATTGTGGTTTCGGTCCCCACTCTTGAGCTAATTCTCAAAATCACAGTGACCTCCTCTAGGTGATGCATTCCGCACTCGCCTGCCAATTAACATAAAATAGACAGCGCCACTTGGAATTTTGAGAAAAAAGACAATGCAACAGCACTCTGCAAACCAAATAAAGTAGAATAATGCCATAGTCACAAAAAATATTCATGTGCTAATGCTACGCTTATTTATAAAGTGAGATGCTTGGCAAATGCCAATGTCAGTATAAAGCTGTGGCCTGCTCTCAGTGCATTCATTGGAATCCGTCTGGCGCCAGGAGAGGTATGGAGTGGGCTCAGCATACATGTTGGTACCTGCATCCCCTGGAAGTAATGGAGGCCATTATGGCACTAAAAATGGAAAAAGGCAGAGTGGACCCAGCATGCATGTGGAACCAACAGTTCCTGAACTTTATGGCGACCATTATTGCACATAACAGGTAGTATTTAGTGTTAGGTTCCCGTCTTACAGAGATCGCCTTGACATTTGGCAGACGGGCCCAAATGGTTTTGTACAAAATGCATTTGCCAAGCATCTCACTTTATAAATAAGCGTAGCATTAGCACTTGAATATTTTTTCTGACTATGGCATTATTGTACTTTATCTGGTTTGCAGAGTGCTGTTGCATTGTCTTTTTTCGTTGTGTTTTTAGCCATGGCAGCGTGCACTTGCGCATTGGGATGTGCTGACTAACCCCCCTTTTTTTTTTGCAGATTTACAGCGCTGGAGGTGGGGCACTCCAGCGAGTCGTGCACTCCTGATTAGCCTGTCTGCCCCATAGGCTGATTTCAATTAGTTCAGTATAAAGCTGTGGCCTGCTCTCACTGCATTCATTGGAAGCCGTCTGGCGCCAGGAGAGGTATGAAGTGGGATCGGCATGCATGTTGGTACCAGCATCCCCTGGAAGTAATGGAGGCCATTATGGCACCAAAAATGGAAGAAGGCAGAGTGGACCCAGTATGCATGTGGGACCAACACTTCCTGAACTTTATGGCAGCCTTTATGGCGCATAACAGGTAGTATTTAGTGTTAGGTTCCTTATTACAGAGATCACTTTGACGTTTGGCAGACGGGCCCAAATGGTTTTGTACAAAATGCATTTGCAAAGCATCTCACTTTATAAATAAGCATAGCATTAGCACTTGAATATTTTTTGTGACAATGGCATTATTGTACTTTATTTGGTTTGCAGAGTGCTGTTGCATTGTCTTTTTTCTCTGTGTTTTTAGCCATGGCAGCGTGCACCTGCGCATTGGGATGTGCTGACTAACCCCCGTTTTTTTTTGCAGACCTGGAATTTAGAGACGTGGATAATTACTTTTGTTGATCTTTACCGAAAAAAATGAGACCTCAATGCCTAATAAAATATATTTAAAAGAGTGATTATTGTTTTATTTTAGGCCTCGTTCACATTTCCGTTTTTCACTAGCATGTGCTGGACAGCACATGTACCCATTGATTTTCATATGTCTGTTCACATATCAGCAATTTTTTAGTGACCATGGGTCCATGAAAAAACACGGACACAGCACAGATGGCATCTGTGTTGCGTCCATGTTTGGTCTGTTTTTCACTGAGCACTGATAAGAGATGCTTTAGAAATTAATTTTCAGCTAAGCAATATCAGTGAATTAAGGATGACACACGGAGGACAAAAAAGACATACTGACCAAACATGGATCCTTCACTGACATCTTCACGGATGAAACACTTTATTCACTGATGTCAAACAGTCATCGAACTGGGAATGAGGCCTTAGGCTTTACAGTAGTTCTGTCTGGTTCATAAAGGAGGGCCTGAGCAGGAACCCACACTGTGAGGTCCATATACCCTGATAGGGAATATCTGAGAGATATTTGGGGGGTGAATAATTTTTTGCTATACACACACATCCTCCAAATACAATAAATTTTAAAGTTCGTTGGCTCTGCAACATATTTCTCTTGTCGTTTTCTATTACATTGAAGTGTTTTTGCTTCTATGAATGTTTTTGTTGGTGAGAATTCTTCTCTTTTATTGTTTCAATGGATCAATGCTCTTTCCCGATGTCACATAACAATACAAATCTGACATTGGGTTCTCTATGTGTATCACATTGTGTCACCTAAGGATTTGGGAAGAAGTAGGAATAGAGGGGTGACTGAACAGACCTACTTGATGTTTAATTTCATGTTTCACTGAACACTTGGGCTCCATTGTTCCTCTATTTGATCATCTGTCCTCATGTATCTCATTGATTATAAAAGTAACTTCTGGCTTCCAACAAAACTTTGCTATTAAAGGGAAAAGCAGGAATTTTTCTGTTCTATTATAGAAAACACATAGTATACAACATGATAAAATAACTTGGTAATTATTACTAATTTGGGATTTTCCTATTTTAATCTAGAATACAGAGACAATTTAACAGGTAATAAGAGTGAATACGGTACTGCAGGTGTCAGATTGCTGTAATATCCACTGTCCCTAATTTCCATTGTACCTCTTTGAATTAAATAAGTAGCCGATTAGTAGAACTGTGGAGCAGTGGGATGCTGACCAGAAGCCCCCTTCAATTAAAAATTTTTGGTGGTGGGAAGATTACTTTTAATTGTTGATACCTATGGAAAACTAGGGAGCCATAGAATCTCTGCATTGCCATTCTCTAGGACACTGGACACTTTAGGCCTATGGGCTAGAAAACCACTGAATAGCGGTTCAGGACATGAACATCCTGGCACATGTGGCAAAGGCTGGAAGAGGGCTCAGCTGTTCTACTTTTTGGGGGATCAGGGTAAGGTGAGAAAATATGTATTATTTTCTGTGAAGGGGCACTATAAAAAAAAGCAGACGCTATAAAAGGAGAGGGGAACAGTAAATGGTGAGAGGGACTTAAACAAATTGGGAGCACTATAAAAGGCGAGGGGGCGCTATAAACCGAGAAGTGGCACTATAAACGATGAAGTGATACAGTAACATTTGAAGGGGCTGTGCAACATATGAGTGGTGTTATAACTAGAGTTGAGCGGACACCTGGATGTTCGGGTTCGACGGGTTCGGACGAACTTCGGAAAAAAGTTCGAGTTCGGGACCCGAACTTGACCCCGAACCCCATTGAAGTCAATGGGGACCCGAACTTTTGAGCACTAAAATGTCTGTAAAAATGTCATGGAAAGGGCTAGAGGGCTGCAAATGTCGTCAAAATGTGGTTAAGAGCATGGCAAGTGCTCTTCAAACAAATGTGGATAGGGAAATGACTTAAAATAACATGAAATACGTAAAAATAAAAAATAACAATCTTACTCTAGGAGGACCAGGTCCATATGGAGTAGGAGGTTGAGGAGGCAGTGGATGTGGCAGTGTAGGTGGAAGTGGCAGTGGAGGAGGAGGAGGTAGCCTACACCAGCGGTCCCCAACCGCCGGGCCGCGGCCCAGGACTGGGCCGTGGAGGATTGTTAGCCGGGCCGCGGTGATCAGGGCAGTCTTTAACTCACCACTTCCTGGTCCTCGGCTCGGCTATCGGCTGTGCATGGCTGCGCACAGCGTGAGGTCTCTCTGTGACCTCACGCTGTGCGCCGCTATACACAGCCAGCCGACAGCAGAATGAAGAGGATCGCGATGATGACCAGGAGCAGGAGAAGTAAGTGTTTTTTTATTTTATTTTATTTGCACTGGGGGCTGATGGCTGACCTGGGGGACATGGGGCTGACATGAGGGACATGGGGCTGACATGAGGGGCTAATGGGGGGCTTATGGCTGACATGAGGGGCTAATGGAGGGCTTATGGCTGACATGAAGGGCTAATGGGGGGCTTATGGCTGACATGAGGGGCTAATGGGGGGCTTATGGCTGACATGAGGGGCTAATGGGGGGCTTATGGCTGATATGAAGGGCTAATGGGGGCTTATGGCTGATATGAAGGGCTAATGGGGGCTTATGGCTGACATGAGGGGCTAATGGGGGGCTTATGGCTGACATGAGGGGCTAATGGGGGGCTTATGGCTGACATGAAGGGCTAATGGGGGGCTTATGGCTGACATGAGGGGCTAATGGGGGGCTTATGGCTGACATGGGGGGCTTATGGCTGACATGAGGGGCTAATGGGGGGCTTATGGCTGACATGAGGGGCTAATGTGGAGCTTATGGCTGACATGAGGGGCTAATGGGGGGCTTATGGCTGATATGAGGGGCTAATGGGGGGCTTATGGCTGACATGAGGGGCTAATGGGGGGCTTATGGCTGACATGAAGGGCCAATGGGGGGCTTATGGCTGACATGAGGGGCTAATGGGGGGCTTATGGCTGACATGAGGGGCTAATGGGGGGCTTATGGCTGACATGAGGGGCTAATAGAGGGCTTATGGCTGACATGAGGGGCTAATGGGGGGCTTATGGCTGACATGAGGGGCTAATGAGGGGTTTATGGCTGACATTGGGGGGGTTTATGGCTGACATTGGGGGGGTTTATGGCTGACATTGGGGGGGTTTATGGCTGACATTGGGGGCTGATAGATGGCTAAAGGTTTGGGGGTTGATCTGAGCCATTGGGGGTCTGATCTGAGGTCTGATTAACATTGGGGGTCTGATTGCTGGTCTGACATGAGGTGTAATGAAATTTTTTCTTTTCTTATTGTTCTCCTCTAAAACTAGGTGCATCTTATAGGGCGAAAAATACGGTACAGTGCAGCAGAGACCAGTGCAGCAGAGACCAGTGCAGCAGAGACTAGTGCAGCAGAGACCATAGTCAGTTTATATAGTCATTATATAGTGTTATATATTTTAATATGCACCTTGTGTTTTGTTATGCGCGTGAATCAGTCAGCCCCCCCCACCCCCTAAGCTCCGCCCCAGAACCCCCGCCCCCTCCCCCCCGGTCCCTGGGAAAATTGTCTCGCATGAAACCGGTCCTTGGTGCAAAAAAGGTTGGGGACCACTGGCCTACACTTCTTTTTGGTTTTAAATGTATTTGTATTTTTTAATTTAGGGTACACCCCAAAACATTGGGAAATATAACCTGTGATAACCCCCTCCAGTGATGCTAAACACACGTTCAGACAATACACTGGTTGCAGGGCAGGCCAGCACCTCCAAGGGGTAAAGGGCAAGCTCAAGCCATGTGCCCAATTTGGAGAAACAGAAGCTGCAGGGGCTGACCCCTGTCAGTCAGTTCGTGTATGCCTGTGCACACTTACTGCCCAACCATGTCGCACGTCCCCGTGATGTTCACGATCCAATTTGATATCTGCTCTATCAACTTTCAATGTTCTTTTATGCACCTACCATGGTGATCACGGGTGGCAGGGAATCAGGGTTCCACGCCAGAGAGGAAGCGTGAGAAAGAGAGACCACATCCAAGGGAGGATACATTTTTTAAAATTTGAAATTATAGAGTTGAAATATGGGAGGAATTATTAAAGCGTAAAAGTGTGAAAACTTTTCAAAGTTTAAGCATTGAATGAAAGGATGTGGCGCGCATTAATTACTGAATAATATATTACATTTTATTCCCTGTCACCTATGCATAGCAGGTGTTTATTCATGTCTAAAATTGTATAATGTCAACCCAAGAATGTAACAGAGAAATGATTGGAATTTATTAAGCTGTCAACTAGGTAGAGGAGGGGTATATTACACCCCAAAATTTGTGAATTTCACCAGAAAATGTAACTGACAATTTTTATTTTTTTTCCGGTCTACTAGGTATAGCAGTGGTACATCACACCCAAAAATTGTTGAATTTCACCAGAATATGTAACTGTAACATGTCTATTCTAGACAAGGTACGGACAAGTCCCGAGGGATTCATGCCTGGTTCATTTTAATGAACGTGAGCTTGTCCACATTGGCTGTGGACAAGCGGCTGCGCTTGTCTGTGATGACGCCCCCTGCCGTGCTAAAC
This sequence comes from Bufo bufo, assembly GCF_905171765.1. Classification (NCBI taxonomy): domain Eukaryota; kingdom Metazoa; phylum Chordata; class Amphibia; order Anura; family Bufonidae; genus Bufo; species Bufo bufo. The sequence continues at coordinate 143,190,988 of NC_053394.1, forward strand.
ACACGTTCAGATAATACACTGGCTGCAGGGCAGGCCAGCACCTCCAAGGCATAAAGGGCAATCTCAGGATATGTGCCCAATTTGGAGACCCAGAAGTTAAAGGGGGCAGACCCGTCATTCAGTATGTGTAGGCGTGTGCACACATACTGCTCCACCATGTTGGTGAAATGCTGCCTCCTGCTAAGACGTTCCATATCAGCTGGTGGTGCTGGTTGTTGTGGTGTGCTGACAAAGCTTTTCCACATTTCAGCCATGCTAACCCTGTCTTCTGAGGTGCTGGCGGTGCCCCAGCTGCTTTGGCGACCTCTTCCTCGTCCTCTGCCTTCGCCTTGTGCTTCCACTGTGCCCCCGCTGTCAGGTGGGAATGCCACCAGCAGCGCGTCTACCAGCGTGCGCTTGTACTCACGCATCTTACAATCACGCTCCAGTGAGGGAATTAAGGACAGTACATTGTCCTTGTAACGGGGATCCAGCAGTGTGGCCATCCAGTAATCAGCACAAGTTAGAATGTGGGCAACTCGGCGGTCGTTGCGGAAACACTGCAGCATGTAATCGCTCTTGTGTGCCAGGCTGCCCAGAGGCAACGAAAAGCTGTCCTCTGTGGGAGGTGTATCGTCTGTGTCCTCTGTATCCCCCCATCCAAGCACCAGTGATGGCCATGAGCTGGTCTGGGTGCCACCCTGCTGTGAACATGGTTCCTCCTCCTCCATCTCCTCCTCCTCCTCCTCATCCTCCACTTCCTCATCCTCCAGAACTGTGCCCTGGCTGGACAATTGTGTACCTTGGGTTTGTGGATGCAGGAACACACCCTCGGAGCCACTTGGGAATGACTGGCCGGAAACCCTACAAAATGATCTCTCTTCCTCCTCCTCCTCCTGTGCCACATCCTCTTCCATCATCACCAGGAGCGTTTTTTCAAGGGGGCATAGAAGTGGGATAGTAACGCTGAGAACGGTGTTATCGGCACTGGCCATGTTGGTGAAGTACTCGAAACAGCGCAATAAGGAACACAGGTCTCGCATGGAGGCCCAGTCATTGGTGGTGAAGTGGTGCTGTTCCGGCGAGCGACTCACCTGTGCGTGCTGCAGCTGAAACTCCACTATCGCCTGCTGCGGCTCGCACCAGTCTGACCAGCATGTGCAAGGTGGAGTTCCACCTTGTGGGCACGTCGCATATGAGGCGGTGAGCGGGAAGGCCGAAGTTACGCTGCAGCACTGACAGGCGAGCAGCAGCAGAGTGAGAACGTCGAAAGCGCACACAGAAGCCCCACACTTTATGCAGCAGCTCTGACATATCGGGGTAAGTTTTAAGGAATCTCTGCACCACCAAATTCAGCACATGCACCAGGCAAGGGATGTGCGTCAAACCGGCTAGTCCCAGAGCTGCTACGAGATTTCGCCCATTATCGCACTCCACCAGGTCGGGCTTGAGGCTGACTGGCACAAACCACTCATCGGTCTGTTGTTCAAGGCCCGTCCACAGCTCCTGCGTGGTGTGTGGTTTGGCCCCCAAACAGAAGGAGGCAAACTGAAGCGCCCTGCAATCCTCTGTGGTGGAAGGACATGCGCCAAACTGCTATCCGCCTCAGGCCCAGCCGCCACTGCATTTACCCAGTGTGCTGTTATGGAGATATAACGGCCCTAACCGTGCTTACTGGTCCACGTATACGTAGTCAGGTTCACCTTGCCACAGATGGCGTTGCGCAGTGCACACCTGATTTTATCCCCTACTTGGTTGTGCAGGGAAGGAATGGCTCGCCTTGAAAAGTAGTGGCGGCTGGGCACGACGTACAGTGGTACAGCCAATAAGGCCTTTAAAACTATCCGTCTCCAGCAGATGGAGTGACAGCATTTCAAAGGCCAGTAATTTAGAAATGCTGGCATTTAGGGCTAGGGATCACGGGTGGGTAGGGGGGGGTACTTCCTCTTCCTCTCCAGTGTTTGGGAGATGGAGAGCTGAACCCTTTCGTGGGACAGTGTGGAGATGCTTGGTGACCCAGGTGTTGGTGTTGCTGGCAGATTCTCTGTTTGCGGGGTGCCAGGTGGCACTGTCACTCCAGAGGTGGATGAAGAGGCCGCGACTGCAGCAGAAGAGGAAGCAGGAGGAGCCAGAGACCTTTCTTGGTTTTTGAGGTGTCTACTCCACTGCAGCTCGCGCTTTTCACTTAAATGCCTGGTCATGCAGGTTGTGCTCAGGTTGAGAACGTTTATGCCTCGCTTCAGGCTCTGATTGCACAGCGTGCAAACCAGTCGTGTCTTGTCGTCAGCACATTGTCTGAAGAACTGCCACGCCAGGGAACTCCTTGGAGCTGGTTTTGGTGTGCTCTGCCCCTTGCTGCGGTTGTCAATAACAGGCGTACTGTCTAGAGGACGGGCGCTCCCCTTTTGCACCCTGCTCCCTCTTCTGCTGTGCTGGTGGCTCTATGCGACCACCGCCTCTTCCTCCGAATTACATAGGTCACTCGTATGACTTTGATTCCATGTGGGGTCGAGGACCTCATCGTCCTTCACATCATCTTCCACCCAGTCTTCACCCCTGACTTCCTTGTCGGTCTGCACACTTTCGAAAGCACCAGCAGTTGGCACCTGTGTTTCGTCATCATCCGAGACGTGCTGCGATGGTCCTCCCATGTATTCATCTTGAAAGATAAGTGTTTGGGCATCGGTGCACTCAATCTCTTCCACTTCTGGGGCAGGGCTAGGTGGATGGCCCTGGGAAACCCTGCTAACAGAGTCATCAAAAAGCAGAAGAGACTGCTGCATGACTTGAGGCTCAGACTGCTTGGCTGATTTGCAAGAGGGTGAGGTGAAAGACTGAAAGACATCGGCTGCAGGTGCCAACTTTGGTCTTTTAGCAGGAGACTGGGTAAGAGACAATGTGAAGGAACTGGATTCACTGTCAGCAACCCAATCCACAATCGCCTATACTTGTTCAGGCCTCACCATTCGTAGAGCAGCATTAGACCCAACCAAATACCGCTGCAGGTTTTGTCACCAACTCGCACCTGAGAAAGGGGTTTCACTTGTGCGTGTAGCTAGCACAGATCGACCACGTCCTCTCCCTGCAACAGGAGCTCCACCAGCAGCACCACGATCTGGGCCACGTCCCTTATTTGACGCTCTCCTCATATTTTTTTGAATTTTGGATCTTGCCCTAAATGGGTGTTTAATTAATAGTAGAATAGAACGACAGTATGTAAAGGGTGTATCTCACACGGTCTGAATCAGAGTAGGCCTCAATTAAAGATTTTTTTGCCCAAAATGGCTGTATTTCAAATGCCTGAATCAAACCCCTGTATGTAGAGGGTGTATCTCACATGGTCTGAACCTGTGTAGGCCTGAATTAAATATTTCTTTGCCCAAAATAGCTGTATTTCAAATTGCTGTATTTCAAATGCCTGTATGTAAAGGGTGTATCTCACAGGGCCTGAACCAGTGTAGGCCTGAATTAAAGATTTATTTGCACAAAATGGCTGTATTTCAAATGGCTGTATTTCAAATTACTGAATCAAACCCCTGTATGTAGAGTGTGTATCTGACAGGGCCTGAACCAGTGTAGGCCTAAATTACATATTTCTTTGCCCAAAATGGCTGTATTTCAAATGGCTGTATTTCAAATGCCTGAATCAAACCCCTTTATGTTGAGGGTGTATCTCACATGGCCTGAACCAGTGTAGGCCTGAATTAAAGATTTATTTGCACAAAATGGCTGTATTTCAAATGGCTGTATTTCAAATGCCTGAAAAAAAAATGTATGTAGAGGGTGTATCTCACAGGGCCTGAACCAGTGTAGGCCTAAATTAAAGATTTCTTTGCCCAAAATGGCTGTATTTTATATGGCTATATTTCAAATGCCTGAATCAAACCACTGTATGTAGAGGGTGTATCTCACAGGGCCTGAACCAGTGTAGGTCTAAATTAAATATTTCTTTGCCAAAAATGGCTGTATTTCAAATGGCTGTATTTCAAATGCCTGAAACAAACCCCTCTATGTAGAGGGTGTATCTGTCACGACCATGGTTGTGGTCGTGACTCCTTGGTTTGCATGCTGTTGTCAGCGGTTTGTCTTATGTTGTCTTCCACAGGTGTGGGCTCTGTATCTTGCCTCACGTGTGGTTGCCGCTGGCAACATAAGGTTGTTGGCAGTGGAGCGACCTGAGCGGTTGCTAGGCGCTCGCTGTCACGGCATGTGGTTGCCTCTGGCAACGTGTGGTTTTAGTGTTCACTTTTTATGTTTGGTGAAAGGGAGTTTGATGTCTGTACACTTCCCCTTTAAGTGACACTTACCTGGTTTGGTGATGGAAGGGTTAAGCTCCTTTCCTAGTGTGTGTGTGTGGGTGTGGCCGATTGGGTTATTTAGCTTCCTGCTGGATGGCAGAAGCTTGAGGGGTACTCCAGGCATGTTTCTGGAGTCATCCTCCTGGTATCCTGTTACCATCCTTCCAGTAATGGCCACCCTTCCGGTCATAAATCCAAATCCCTGATGTTTAGTTGATGTCCTATGCTTTTGGTTTTTATTGCAGCTATGGATGTCCTGGTTCCTCTGTCTTCTTATGTGTGTGCTGTTTGTCTAATGTTTGTGTGGACAGCGTTTCTGAGCACGGGTTCCAGTCAGCAAGGCTGTGGCAGGTTAGTGTGGAACTGTTTGGTTCACCTGTCATATTCATAGGTCTGTTCTTGTTCCCCCTCTCCCTGCTGCTTGGCCAGTGAGACTTCTGTTCCTCCATGCCTAGGAATGAATAGGTAGTCTTACCCTCCTCCTAGTTCAGGGCCAGCCTGAGGGCTTCTAGGGACTATTAGGTTCCAGAGTATGAGCCCTCCTACCATCGGGGTCGGCTCATACGGCTAGGAGACAGGGTCAGTGTTAGGGACGCAATAGGAGGTGACCTGCTCCCTAATTATGTCGTCCTGGCTGAGTAGCAACCGGACATCTTCAGAATATCGCACGTCTGAGGGTTTCCCCCATCCTCAGCCGTGACAGTATCTCACACGGTGTGAACCTGTGTAGGCCTGAATTATATATTTCTTTGCCCAAAATGGCTGTATTTCAAATAGCTGTATTTCAAATGCTTGAAGCAAACCCCTGTATGTAGAGGGTGTATCTCAAAGGGCCTGAGCCAGTGTAGGCCTGAATTAAAGATTTATTTGCACAAAATGGCTGTATTTCAAATGGCTGTATTTTAAATGCCTGAATCAAACCCCTGTATGTAGAGGGTGTATCTCACAGGACCTGAACCAGTGTAGGCCTAAATTAAATATTTCTTTGCCCAAAATGGATGTATTTCAAATGGCTGTATTTCAAATGCCTGAATCAAACTCCTGTATGTAGAGGGTGTATCTCACACGGCCTGAACCAGTGTAGGCCTGAATTCAATATTGGTGCACCAAATAGCGGTATTTCAAATGCCTGAATCAAACCCCTGTATGTAGAGGGTGTATCTCACAGGACCTGAACCAGTGTAGGCCTAAATTAAATATTTCCTTGCCCAAAATGGCTGTATTTCAAATGCCTGAATCAAACCCCTGTATGTAGAGGGTGTATCTCACGCGGCCTGAACCAGTGTAGGCCTGAATTAAATATTGGTCCACCAAATGGCGGTATTTCAAATGCCTGAATAAAACCCCTGTATGTAGAGGGTGTATCTCACAGGGCCTGAACCAGTGTAGGCCTGAATTCAATATTAGTGCACTAAATGGTGGTATTTAAAATCTCAGAATCTAACCCAAATGTATTATGGGTGTATCTCACAAAGACATCTGCATCAAAGGCTGCGAACAAAATTTTTGGTGCCCAAACGAGTGTTTGTTTAACAACTGAATTTGACAGCAGTATATAAGCCTGTATTTTCACACGTGCTGATGCTGCAAGGCCTGAAAATAGTGTTTTTTGTCAAAAGAGTGTGTTTTTCAAACCCCAGAAAATGATGGGTGTATTTCTAGCTTAAATTGCACACTGACCAATCCAGATGTTGTAGATTGCCAGAAAAGTGGTTTTTTTTGGTAACAGAATATGAAAGCTGTATATACCGTATATTAAACTTGAATTTAACACTTGCAGATCAGGAAAATACTGTTTTGTGACAAAAAAGTGTGTTTTTCCAACCCCAGAAAATGATGGGTGTATTTCTAGCTTAAATTGCACACTGACTAATCCAGATGTTGTAGATTTCTCCCAAAAATTGTGATTTGCAATGTCCCAAAAGCTCAGATGCAGTGCTGGTGCACTGAGCTTGTATAAAATAGCTGCCGCCCACCTAACTAACAGAATTATAAAAGTAGTTTTTTTTTGGTCAATGGGCTTAGGGCAGGGTAAAACGATTGTGCCCTGCACCCACACAACTATTTCTAGGTAGATTACTGAGTTAGATTCTCTCCTAATCTCTCCCTGAAATCACAAGTCCAGCAGCATCCTCTCCCTACACTTGTAACAGCAGAGTGACGTGCAGTGCTACGTGACTCCAGCTTATATAGAGGCCATTAGTAGGCATGGCTGTGATGGCTTCTAAGGTCAGACAGTTAACCGCTTATTGATTGGCTGCTCTGCAGCCTTTCAAATAGCGCCAAGAAAGCGCAGAACACCGAACCCGAACCCAAACTTTTACTGAAATGTTTGGGTTCGGATCCGGGGTCCAAAAATCCTAAAGTTCAGTACGAACCCGAACTTTACAGTTCGGATTCGCTCAACCATAGAATGTGTTGGCAGATAAGAACCATCTTGGCGTATAGCGATATTGGTATTATTGGTCCTTGAATACTGTTTTTTATTTAATAATAGTGTGGCATAAATATTCAGTAGTCATGGTTTGGCACTCTTACTTGAGCCTTATATAGTGTTTTTTATTGGTAATACTGGTCATTGTATAGGGAGTTTTGCTTAGTAAGAGTATGGAGATCATATTTAACCACTGCATTTTGGAAATATTTAGTTGAAGTATAATTTAATAACAATATATATATGTACAGTCGTGGCCAAAAGTTTTGAGAATGACACAAATATTAGTTTTCACAAAGTTTGCTGCTAAACTGTTTTTAGATCTTTGTTTCAGTTGTTTCTGTGATGTAGTGAAATATAATTACACGCACTTCATACATTTTAAAGGCTTTTATCGACAATTACATGACATTTATGCAAAGAGTCAGTATTTGCAGTGTTGGCCCTTCTTTTTCAGGACCTCTGCAATTCGACTGGGCATGCTCTCAATCAACTTCTGGGCCAATTCCTGACTGATAGCAACCCATTCTTTCATAATCACTTCTTGGAGTTTGTCAGAATTAGCGGGTTTTTGTTTGTACACCCGCCTCTTGAGGATTGACCGCAAGTTCTCAATGGGATTAAGATCTGGGGAGTTTCCAGGCCATGGACCCAAAATGTCAAAGTTTTGGTCCCCGAGCCACTTAGTTATCCCTTTTGCCTTATGGCACGGTGCTCCATCGTGCTGGAAAATGCATTGTTCTTCACCAAACTATATATTATGTAGTATGAGACTGGCACTCCCTCGCATGGAAATAGAGCAATAGTAATAGTGTTGTTACACAATATTTAATTGGCAAAATATATTAAATACAACATCACAATACAATATTAAAATAACAACTTGACATGTTAAAAGGAGGGTGATGCTTGAAATCATTGTTCTTCCATTGTTAACCATGGTGACCTGCAAAGAATCGCGTGCAGCCATCATTGCATTGCATAAAAATGGCTTCACAGGCAAGGATATTGTGGCTACTAAGATTGCACCTCAATCAACAATTTATAGGATCTGCTCTGGAACACCAAAATCTGGTCTGGAATCTGGTGTTCCAGAGCAGATCCCTTACTCCAGATCTGATCTTACATGCATCTTAAAAGGGATATAAAAGGAATCACAGTAAGTTGGGATGTCACCACTGAGGAAGGGGAAAGGAGATCCCCGAAACGCGTTTGGTGCTTTTCAAAGACATCCCCAACAAGTGACCCCCACTGGAAGTTTGTCTACTAATATCCGGAGATACACAAAGAAATTGGAGCGCTCCAAAGATAAAGACCCGGAATTTCAGCCATTTAAACTGGTCAGTACAAGTATAAGTTCACCTCTCGCGATATTACTCCCTGATCGTATAACTGGATCTGAGATTTGTGGATAACGATCGAGAGAGACCAGAGACGAACGAACCAGGTGGGACGCTAAACACTGAGAACCACGTGAATAAATACCGTGAGTAAAAATCAAAAGGATTGAATATTGGGACTGCAGGATAATCGACATTCACCTGTGAGTAAAAACTTTGTGTCCGATTGGATACTTTACCGAATATTTATATCGGACAATTCCGAATATTTGAAAAGGTGCCTTGCATGGATTTTGCATGTTATATTGCATATAAGAAAGGAATGCCAATACTATTATAAGGAATAGACACTTTTGGCTTGCGATATTTTTGCACATTCAGGACGTATGGTCCCCTTCTTTTTGGACTTTTTTTGAGTTTTTATTGAAGTTTTAGATTTTAGGTATTTTTAGGGACTGATATTGTCTCCGCTGCAACGATTGTTATTTTAATATTGTATTGTGATGTTGTATTTAATATATTTTGCCAATTAAATATTGTGTAACAACACGATTCCTATTGCTCTATTTCCATGCGAGGGAGTGCCAGTCTCATACTACATAAAATATATTTTTTATTACGCCTTTGTTGATTTGAGTGAATCAATTTGAGACTAGAGCACCCAATCCAGAATTGTAAGGGGAGTGAGCGGTTTGTCTATACTACTTTCTTCACCAAACTGTTGTTGGATTGTTGGAAGAAGTTGCTGTTGGAGGGTGTTTTGGTACCATTCTTTATTCATGGCTGTGTTTTCGGGCAAAACTGTGAGTGAGCCCACTCCCTTGGATGAGAAGCAAGCCCACACATGAATGGTCTCAGGATGCTTTACTGTTGGCATGACACAGGACTGATGGTAGGGCTCACCTTTTCTTCTCCGGACAAGCCTTTTTCCAGATGCCCCAAACAATCGGAAAGAGGCTTCATCGGAGAATATGACTTTGCCCCATTCCTAAGCAGTCCATTCACCATACTTTCTGCAGAAGATCAATCTGTCCCTGATGTTTTTTTTGGAGAGAAGTGGCTTCTTTGCTGCCCTTCTTGACACCAGGCCATCTTCCAAAAGTCTTCGCCAAACTGTGTGTGCAGATGCCTGCTGCCATTCCTGAGCAAGCTCTGCACTGGTGGCACTCCTATCCCGCAGCTGAATCCTCTTTAGGAGACGATCCTGGCGCTTGCTGGACTTTCTTGGACGCCCTGAAGCCTTCTTAACAAGAATTGAACCTCTTTCCTTGAAGTTCTTGATGATCCTATAAATTGTTGATTGAGGTGCAATCTTAGTAGCCACAATATCCTTGCCTGTGAAGCCATTTTTATGCAACGCAATAATGGCTGCATGCGTTTCTTTGCAGGTCACCATGGTTAACAATGGAAGAACAATGATTTCAAGCATCACCCTCCTTTTAACATGTCAAGTCTGCCATTTTAACCCAATCAGCCTGACATAATGATCTCCAGCCTTGTGCTCGTCAACATTCTCACCTGAGTTAACAAGACGATTACTGAAATGATCTCAGCAGGTCCTTAAATGACAGCAATGAAATGCAGTGGAAAGTTTTTTTTGGGATTAAGTTAATTTTCATGGCAAAGAAGGACTATGCAATTCATCTGATCACTCTTCATAACATTCTGGAGTATATGCAAATTGCTATTATAAAAACTTAAGCAGCAACTTTTCCAATTTCCAATATTTATGTAATTCTTTAAAACTTTTGGCCACGACTGTACATTATTTTGTTGTGTGGGTAGGGTACATATACGGTACCTTGATGCTTTTCACCTTAATCTTTTAAGACTCCTATAAGTGCTAGAGATCAGCAATACAACTCTCACCTTTTGAATTGACTTAATGTGACTTTATTGTTAGCACAATAGTTCGGCATTTAGGGTCCCACTCTTCTCAGGGCCACAACTTATATAACAATGACTGCGCAAGTCATTTTAATAGCATCATGGATGGCAGTTATGCTATGATGCCTGGATCGGAAAACACTTGTTAAGAATTTGAATCCCACCCCTACTTACATCCCTGTTGCTTCTTTTCTCATAGCATACAGACTGAGTGAAGATGCAGCTGCTTTGCCCCCTCTAACCTGTCTTCTGTTGTTTCCTCTCTAGGGATAGATGTAATTATGCAGCAATATCTTTTAATTAATTGCATTAACATCTGATCTTAATAAAGACAGAGGAAAGTCACCTTAACACAAAATTACTAACGGCTGCTGGAGAACAATGATGAAACGGTAGCACTGACATTAAGAAATATGGAAACAATAGGGTCTGGAATTCTGGATGTTTTACTTTCCATTGCAAACAGAGAAAAAGTCAAAATATGCATTCAGTATAAAGAAGAGAAAGCATTAAAATGCTCTTAAAAAGTTAATTACTGATGCAATAAAATATTGAAAACAGTCCCGTCTTCTCCGGCTGCACAGCGGCTGACACAGCGGATTGCAGAATTAATTGTAAAATCCGCTTGCAAGGTACAGAGAGCCATAGTCTATCCAGATGTGATCAATGTTCTCATAGCCCAGATTTAGGGCCAGTCATAAACTACAAGTGCCCAATTTATAATTCCAAGTGCTAGAGCCGGATTTGGCAGCAGCCTCGGAGAGCTGTAAATTAAATTATGATGGGGGTTCGACAAGTAGATTTGCATCAATGGTAGAAGATTAAGCAAAGAACACAGGCATTGTTTGACGGTTCTATCATCAGGGCTGTAAAAATAGGAGACGCATTAAACCCGCCTCTGATGTAACTGGTACACGGAGAGGGAGGAGACATTGGATCTTAATCTCTACTGCAAGGTCATTTAGAGATACCAGGTTAAAAAGAATTAGAAAGAATATCATAGACAATGATGACTGTAGTCGACCATCTGATGGAGAGCAGGTACATGATGTCTCCCTCCAGTTTGGTGATTTAGGAAAATGTTCTGGCTAGAAACATAGCTAAGAGTTTATGAAAAGTAGTGGCCAACATAATAACTAGAGATGAGCGAATTTCTCAAAAATGCGATTTTGCCGGTTCGCCGAATTTTCCGAAAAGATTTGATTAGATCCGAATTTATTCACAGCAAATCGCGTTAAAAAACAGCTATTTCCTGAGCCTGTATAGTGGTGTAGAACACTGTGCCTTACAGTAACACTCTTAGGGAGTCTGCTGTGGTACTGAAACAATACTGTGAGTCAGTATGACACGCACATGACAGGCGTTGCTCTTAGAATCACTGCACACTTCACTTATTTGGGCAGTTACGGGGCTAAAACTGACGAAATAACTAAAATGTGAACTCAGCCTTACAGGTCGATATTAGCACCAGGTATAAAGAACCCTACAGAAGCCCAAGATCCTACTGTAGCGTGAAAGAGCGAACTCCTTTAACACAGTGGTCAGCTGATTTCACATAGATATCTACAGAACCTGTTCTATTAAACGCTTATACAACTAGAGCCCCCCTGACAGAGTGGAGAGAGTGTCAGCAGTAAGTTTGTGTTGACGTCACTGATTATTTTGCTCTGCTTTTGGCTACCAAATCATAAGCCAGTTATGATGGGACCATACAGGCCTACAGCTGCTACACAGACAGGACCCGTTGTGCATATCATTTTTCCTTCCTTCTGACAGATCAGAAAAAGGGTCAAATAAATGATGATGCCAACCAGGCCAAAAAGGCAAAATAGTGGCCCAGTCATGGAGTGGGGAGGGTGGTAGAACAGCTTGAGAAGTCCACAGATTGGCCCAATGACATTGTGTTAAGGTAGCAGCAGCATGAGGAGACCACAGAGTGGCCCAGTGACATAGTGGGGAGGTGGCAGCAGCAGCATGATGAGACCACAGAATGGCCCATTTACATACATAGTATTGAGGTGGCAGCAGCATGAGGAATCCACAAAGTGGCCCAGTGACATAATGTTAAGTTATCAGCAGCATTAGAAGGCCACAGAGTCGCAAGGTGACATAGTGTGGAGGTGGCAGCAGCAGCAGCATGAGGAGGCCACAAAGTGACCCAGTGGCATAGCATTGATTTAGCAGAAGCATGAGGAAAGCACAGAGTGGCAAGGTGACATAGTGTGAAGGTGGCAGCAGCATAAGGAGGCCACAGAGTGGAACAATGACAGAGTCTTGATTTAGCAGCAGCATGAGGAGACCACAGAGTGGCAAGGAGACATAGTGTGGAGATGGCAGCAGCATCAGAACGAGGAGGCCACAGAGTGGCAAAATGACAGAGTGTGGAGGTGGGAGCAGCATGAGGAGACCACATAGTAGCCCAGAGACAGTTGGGATTTGGCAGCAGAATGTGAAGACCACAGAGTGGCAAGGTGACCTAGTGTGGAATCGGCAGAAGCAGCAGCATCAGCAGGCCACAGAGTGACCCAATGACATAGTCTTGATTTAGCAGCAGCATGATGAGACCACTGAGTGGCAAGGTGAAATAGTGTGGAGGTGGCAGCAGCAGCATGAAGAGGCCACAGAGTGGCAAGGTTATATAGTGTGGAGGTGGCAGCAGCATGAGGAGGCCACAGAGTGGCCCAATGACATAGTGTTCTTTTAGCAGCAGCATGAGGAGGCCACAGAGTGGCAAGGTGACATAGTGTGGAGGTGGCAGCAGCATAAGGAGGCCACAGAGTGGCACAATGACAGAGTGTGGAGGTCGCAGCAGCAGCATGAGGAGATCTGAGTGGTGAGGTGACAGAAGCATCAGGAGACCACAGAGTGTCCCGGTGACAGTGGGGAGGTGGGTGGCACTATCAATACCCGCTGACGATGGTGTGTCTAAAAAGGAGCACTTAACATCAGATGTGTGGCATCTGTCGGGTGGCAGCATCAGTATAGTAGTTGAGGCAGGTAGCCAGAGGAAACAAGTCTCGTTTGTCAAGGTTTGAATGAGGCATCATGGGTGATCTAATCTGATGCATCAGGCATTGGTGGGTGGAAATCCTGGCTTGATCCACACTTGATTCACCTTGACAAAGGTCAGTCTCTCCACATTTTGGGTGGACAGGCGAGTTCTCCTTGGGGTAACTATTGCCCCCGCCACACTAAACACCCGCTCTGATGCCACACTACTGGCTGGGCAAGACAGCCTTTCCAGAGCAAACTCGGCCATTCGCGGCCACAAATCTAGTTTGGCTGTCCAGCGGATCTTCAATGTGGGGTGGCAGGGCACTTTCCAAGTATGCCACCACCTGCTGGTTCAGGTTCTGCTCCAGGTGTAGCTGCTGTTGGTGTGTAGCTTCTTCACTAGGCAGGTTAAGAAATCTGCTCATCATCGACTCTAGACTCAAGCTGCTGCTGATAGAGCTGGTACTGCTCCTACCCCCCACCCCATCAAAGCAGCCATGGCAGTGGAACGAGAGCGCAGAGAGCCCCCCGGTCACACCTGCGAAAGAATGGACGATTGCGCAGTAAGGCAGCAGCCAACTGAGTACATAGGATGTCTCTATAGTAGTTTGTCCTCCCTCTCAGCGGGTGTAAAAAAGGCCCCATTTTGGACCGGTAGCGAGGGTCCAGCAAGGTGGAGAGCCAAAAGTCATCCCTCTGCCGAATAGTGTCAATTCGACTGTCACTACCCAAGCAAGTGAGCATGCCGCAGGCTATTTGCGCAAGTGACTTAGAGTGTCTCTCTCCCTCGATCTCCACTGCATACTGCCACGGTGTGACTGGGTCATCTGCCTCATCTTTCTCATCTTCCTCTTGCTCCTACGGCTGCTCCTGCTCCTCCTCTCCTGTCACCTGTGTAGAAAAACCACCCATTTTGCTACACATTGCTTGTGCTTCAATGTCCTCTTCCAGTTCAGCCCCCACAGAGCACATGTGGCAGTGAGATTTAAGCATCACGTCTCCAGTCCCCTGACCAGCCAGAAGTACCAGCATCTGTTCCAGGATATGAAGCAGTGGAATGATGTTATTCATCCCATAGTCCTGGCGACTGACAAGTAATATGGCATTCTCAAAGGGCCTGAGCAAACGGCAGGTGTTACACATAAGCTGCCACTGGCTGACATCAAAGTTACACAGGGGAGTACTCCTGTCTGCTTGGATCATCAAGATATTGTTTATGGCCTCTCTCTGTTCATATAGTCAGTCCAACATATGGAGGGTGGAATTCCAATGGGTGGAAATGTTGCATATCAGCCTATGTTAGGGGACCCCGTTCTGCCGTTGCAGCTAAAGGAGGGTGTGCTTGGTGGTGTACGAGTGGCTGAAGTGCATGCAAAGTTTCCTGGCCATTTTTAGGATGTCTTGCAGATGGGTGGAAGACTTCAGGAACCGCTTGACAACCAGATTGAACACATGCGCCATGCAGGGCACACGCTCAGCCTTCCTTGACGCAGCTCCGTGTTAAGGTTACCTGCACAATTGCTTGTAGAGGTTACTCGAAGAGGGGAAGGAGTCCAATGGCAGCGACACATTCCAATGGCAGAACAGAAGTTTTTCCAGGACGTGAACTGTACCCCGCGATCAGAGACCACGTTGTCTGGAATCCCGTGTAGCCGGAACACTTCACGGATCATGAGTTCTGCTGTCTGTTTTGCAGATGGTATTCCTTTGAAAGGGATGAAGTGTGCCATCTTGGTAAGACGGTCTATGACGACAAGGGTAGTGTTCATTCCTTGAGAAGGAGGTAAATCGACCACGAAGTCCATAGAGACTGAGTCCCAAGGGCGAGATGGAACCGGAGGTGGTTGTAATAATTCCAGAGGGGAAGAACGTGGCATCTTGTAGTGCGCACAGGTCAAACATGAAGAAACATACCTCTTCACATCCCCTTTACAATTGGGCCACCAGAAGGAACGAGATAACAGTTCTTGAGTTTTTTTTATGCCCAAGTGACCGGCCAACTTGGAATCATGAGCCAGTTTAAGGACTTCAAGTCGAGCTATTTTGGGAACATATAGTTGATGATCCAGTTTGATCCAATAACCATCCTTGAAGTGAAGGTTAACCTCACTAGTGGGGTGGCTAAGAAAAGAGTCACTCTGAAATCCGTCTTTAATTAGTTTACATAAATCCCCCGAATGGGTGGCCCCCTAGAAGTTTCTTTCAGGCAGGATCGTGGTTTGATTCTTATTTTCTTGGGAGGAGTCAGAGAACATTCTGGACAGCGCGTCTGCTTTGCCGTTCTTAGAACCTGGGCGGTAGGTAATAATAAAGTTAAAACGAGAAAAGAACAGGCTCCATCTGGCCTGTCTGGAGGATAATCTTTTGGCGTTATGCAGAAACTCAAGATTCTTATGATCAGTCAAGACGGTTACGGGAATGGTGGCTACCTCCAAAAGGTGTCTCCACTCCAAGAAAGCTTCCTTGATTGCAAGTAGTTCCTTATTCCCGATGTCGTAATTTTTCTCGGCTGGGGACATTTGGCGAGAAAAATAGGCACAAGGATGAAGCAACTCTTTATCTCCTGCACGTTGTGACAAAACCACCCACATTGCTGAATCAGATGCATCCACTTCTACAGTGAATGGTAGTTCTGGATCTGGATGGATTAGTATTGGTGCACCTGTGAACAGAGTCTTTAGTTGACTAAATGCGTCTTGTGCCTCGGGAGTCCAGGTAAAGTGTACGGTTTTCTTTGTGAGTTGTGTGATTGGTTTGATGACCCTGGAGAAATTCCGGATGAATCTCCTGCAGAAATTGGCAAAACCGATGAATCTTTGTATGTCTTTCTACATTTCTGGGAGTAGGCCACTCCGTTACAGCTCTAATCTTACTGGGATCCATCTCTAGACCCTTCGTAGAAATTATGTATCCCAAAAACGTAACAGTTGTTTTTTCAAATTCGCATTTCTCGAGTTTAATGTAGAGTTGGTGTTCTCAAAGTCTCTGTAGAACCTTGCAGACGTTCATACGATGTTGCTCCAGACTTTCAGAAAAAATTTGAATGTCGTCCAAGTATATTATTACGAACTGATCCAACATGTCCCGGAACACATCGTTAACAAAGTGTTGAAATGTAGCTGGGGCATTACACAGTCCGAAAGGCATAACGAGGTATTCGAAATGTCCATACCTAGTTCGGAAAGCAGTCTTCCATTCGTCACCCAGACGAATACGGACCAGGTTATATGCTCCTCTGAGATTGAGTTTCGTAAATATTCTGGCAGTGCGCAGTCAGATATTAAAGGAAGGGGATACCGATTTTTTACAGTGATACTATTAAGTTTCCGGTAGTCTATACAGGGGCGTAAAGAGGAATCTTTCTTTTCTACAAAGAAAAAAGGAGCACCAGCTGGAGAGGTAGCGGGTCGGATAAACCCCTTTTTTAGATCTTCATCTAGATATTTTTTCAAAGCCTTCAATTCAGGATCAGAAAGCGGATAAATGCAGCCAAACGGTATTTCCGCTCCCAAAAATAGTTCAATCGGACAGTCGTAAGAACGGTGAGGAGGAAGCTTATCTGCATTTTTCTTGTCGCCAACATCCTGAAAATTCTTGTACGGCAGAGGTAATAACTCACTTGTAGACTGTTCCGGAACCAGAGGGATCGCTGGAGCTGAAGACTGAGGGTCTTGCAGGCAATTACACTGACAGAATTCCGACAGGAAGTGTAGTACATGATTTTCCCAGTCAATGGATGGATTATGAATCGCCAACCATGGGATCCCCAAGATTATGGGAAATTTGGGTGAAGTGATCAAAGAAAAATGGATGTCCTCAAGGTGATCCGTGTTAATGCGTATTTGGAGCTTTACTGTTTCTTGCGTAACTGGACCTGAGGAAAGAGGTGAGCCGTCCACAGTCTCCATATCCAATGGTGTTGTTCTCTTTAATAGTGGGATATGTTTTTTTGTGTGCAAATGTTAAGTCCATAAAATTGTCCCCGGCCCCAGAGTCCAGCATAGCAGAGCAGGAGAATTTGAGTTCAGAGGTGAAGATCTGAATGGGTACCATGAAATGAGACTCGGGGATAGTAGTTTGGTCTTTCTTCCAAGCAATAGGAGAAATAGAGTTTATTTCAGAGTGTATGGAGTATGGAATTTCTGATTCCAATTGTTCTTCTATCTCTCTGACCGTGTTTATTCTACGGACCTTCTAGGGCAGTCGATAGCATAATGTCCCGGTTTTCCGCAGTAGAGACAAAGATCTTCTGAGATGCGTCTTTCCTTTTTCGCTACAGTTATGAATCTCCGTAATGCATCGATTTGCATAGGTTCCGGTGCAGGTTCAGGATTACGGGGAGCCGATGGTCTGAAAAAATAGGTGGGTCAGTTTTCCTGCGCCCATGCTTTCTCCCTTCTCCTTTCAGTAAGTCTCTGATCGACTCTGATACAAAGTTGAATGAAGTCTTCAAAGTCTTCTGGAATATCTATCCTAGCAAGTTCATCTTTCATTTGTTCAGACAACCCCCGCCGGAACTGACTCTTTTGGGCGGCATGATTCCAGGTGGTGTCGGTCACCCAGCGGCGGAATTCGGCTGTGTAAACGGCCACTGAACGGTTTCCCTGGCGTAGATTATGTAGTTTTAGTTCCGCAGTAGAACAACGATTAGGATCATCAAACACCTGACTTATGGCAGAGATGAAGGTCTCCAGATCCCGCAGAAGGCTGCTGTCGGTCTCCACGTAAGGAGATGCCCATGCGAGACCCTCATCAGACAAAAGATTGATGATGAACAATACCTTCATCTTTCAAGTAGTGAACCGGGCTGGATTCATTTCGAAATAGATTCGACATTGGTTCAAAAATCCTCGGAATTGGAGTCGATCTCCATTAAACCTTGCTGGGAGCGGCATGCGAGTATTTCCAGCTGGGGCCTGCCCTTCCAGTTGTCTCTGTAGGGCGATTATTTCCCCTTGTTGATCTTGTACCACACTGTGTAACTGGGAAAACTTTTCCTGATAAGTGGTACCAAATTCTTGTAGCTCTATAACTTGTTTCAGGAGCGTCACCGCGGACTCCATTTTTGATGCCAGATTATTCTGTTAAGGTTACCTGCACAATTGCTTGTAGAGGTTACTCGAAGAGGGGAAGGAGTCCAATGGCAGCGACACAGGAACAGAGGAGCACGGAAACGGAATGGATGAATGATCCCGATATGCAGGAATGGCGGTGGCTCAATGGACCCGATAAGGTCCACGTGGTAGATGAGTGCCGAAGAACGAGGAAGGCAAGAGAGTAGTCAGGCAGTCCTGGTCGGTACACGGGATGGCAGGTACAAGGATTCAGGATGAGGCTGGAGAGTAGTCAATGGAGGCAGAGTTCGGTACACGAGATAGCAGGTACAAGGATTCAGGATGAGGCAGGAGAGTAGTCGATGGAGGCAGAGTTCGGTACACGAGCAGGTTAGCAGACAAATACTGAGAGGCTGAAGCAAGACTACGGCTGAGATAGCTCAATAATCTGGCAAGGGAGGAAGTGACATGGTCTTCCTTAAATAGGGCGTACACAGATCTGATTGGTCAAACCAAAAGCAGGAACATTCAGGACAAGGAAGTGGTTCAAAAAAGTAACAGAAACTGTCCAGGAAGCTCTGTGGTCTAGTGCCGGTTCGATCCCTGACACTCCGACATCATGTTCTTCCTGTTGTCAGTCACCATAATTCCGATTTTGAGTTGTCGTAGAGAAAGCCAGGATTCGACTTCTTGATGAAGGACACAGAGCAGTTCCTCCCCTGTGTGACTCTGTTTGCCCAGGCAAATGAGGTGTAGAACAGTGTGACAGAGGAGAACTTTAATGCAGTACCAATGGCGTGAGAACTTGGAGGCGGAAGTGGCATCACCTGGCCAAGTTGCTAGTGTGACTGGGCTGGAACCACATTTACGCAGTGGGCCGTAAAGGACATATTTTGTCCTTGACCGTAGTTACAGCTCCACCTGTCGACGCTGCCATGCACTTTGGCAGACACCGACAGGCTCAAGGACTGGCCCGCCTACTGGAGGAAGAAGCAGATGTCTCCTCCATATCTTGGCTGGGCAGTAGCTGCTGACTGTCCTCTAGTAGCTCTTCTTTGCTGTATAGTGGAGCTGAGCCCACAACATATAATACTTCTCTGGCTGAGGGAACAGAAAAGGACAGAGACAGGTTGAGGACAAGTGAGGGCACAGGGCCTACTCTTGGGCCATGCCAACTAAGGGTTGTGTCTGATGAACCCACCGACTCTTGGCTGGGGTTGTCTGATGTCACTTGGGACGAAGTGGTGACCGATTCAACCATTCAAGAACAGCTGGGTTGCTGGTCAAGACATGACCACTAGCTGACACTGGGAGCTCAAGCCTCTGGAATTGACCCCTGCTGCCACGCCCCCCTTACTCTGCTGCGACTTGTGCCTATGCCAGAAACATTTAGGCCTCTGCCCCTCCCCTGTGCAGGGCCTGTCACTTCTCTGACAATTTTGTCACTTCACCACACAACGGCAAATAATACTTTTTTTTTGCCACTAATACACGACAAATAGGGCTGTAATTTTCTCACTTCATGACACAACGGCTAATAAGCCCTTTTTTCCCATTAATACACAACAAAATGTTGAGATGTTTCTTAGAACATATAACTGCGCAGCTAATTGGCAAATAATACTTTTTGTCACTAATACACGCCAAAAATGTCTTTAGAACATATAACCTCACCACTGAACGGCAAATAACACTTTTATTTTCCACTAATGCACGACAAAAAGGGCTGTAATTTTCTCACTTCACCACACAACGGCAAATAATACTTTTGTTTACCACTAATACACAACTAAAAATGCTTTAGAGCTGCAAATGTTACTATTTTTTGCCACTAATACATGACAAAAAGGGCTGTAATTTTCTCACTTCACCAAACAATGGCTGATAAGAACTTTTTATTCCCACTAATACACGCCAAAAAAGGCTTTAGAACATATAACTGCTTCGCTGAATGTCAAATAATCCTTTTGTTTTGCCACTAATACACAACAAAAAAGGCTTTAGAACATATAATTGCACCGCGGAACGGTGAATAATATTTTTTTTTGCCACTAATACACAACAAAAAAGGCTTTAGAACATATAACTGCACCGCTGAACGGCAAATTATACTTTTTTTTTCACTAATACACACCAAAAAAGGCAGTAATTTTCTCTTTTCACCACACAATGGCTAAAATTCCCCTTTTTGTCCCATTTATAAACGCCAAAAAAGGCTTTAAAAAATATAACTGCACTGCTGAACGGAAAAATGTATATATTTTTTGCTACTAATACACGCCAAAAAGGGCTTTAGAATATATAACTGCACCACTGAACGGCAAATAATACTTTTTTTGCCACTAATACACGCCAAAAAAGGCTTTAGAATATATAACTGCACTGCTGAATGGCAAATAATACTTTTTTTTGCCACTAATACACGCCAAATAAGGCAGTAATTTTGTCATTTCACCACACAACGGCTAACAAGCCATTTTTTACCACTAATACACCCCAAAAAAGGCTTTAGAACATATAACTGCACCTTTGAACGGCAAATAATACTTTTTTTTTGCCACTAATACACGACAAAAAAGCTTTAGAACATATAACTGCACTGCTATACGGCAAATATCGTATTTTTCGCCCCATAAGACGCACTTTGGGGCGAATACTTACATTTTACATCGCAGTCTGCAATACTGCAGCAACACAGCCTGCGATGTATGAGCGGGGAGAGAGTAGGGGCTGGAGTCCGGAACTAGGGGAGGAGCCTGATGCAGTCACTGTACTCTTACGCCGGGCCCTGCCGCTCACCGAAGTATTTCTAGACATTAATCCTTAACCTCTTAATAAGTTTAACTAAAGCTGCGCTCTCTCCTGTTCCCCTGTATCAGTACAGCACTTACTAACAAGCTTCCATAGCAGGCAGAGCAGACGGCAGCAGTAACGTCACTCACTGACATTGCGTGCCTGCTCCTCCTACTTTATGAATGAAGCAGGCGGAGCAGGCGCGCAAAATCAGTGAGTGACGTTACTGCTGCCGTCCGCTCTGCCTGCTATGGAAGCTTGTTAGTAAGTGCTGTACTGATACAGGGGAACAGGGGAGAGCGCAGCTTTAGTTAAACTTATTAACAGGTTAAGAATTAATGTCTAGAAATACTGCAGTGAGCGGAGGGCCGGTGTATTGGGGGACACTTTCATAAGGGGGATCTGTGGATCTGTGGATGACACATATATAGCAGTGTCATCCACAGATCCCCCACCCCATAACAATGCCATCCACAGATCCCCCACCCCATAGCAGTGCCATCCACAGATGCCCCTCCCCATAACAGTGTCATCCACATATCCCCCATAACAGTGCCATCCACAGATCCTCCATTACAGTGCCATCCACAGATCCCCCATAACAGTGCCATCCACAGATCCCCCATAACAGTGCCATCCACAAATCCCCACATGACAGTGCATCATCCACAGATCCCCCATAATAGTGTCATGCACAGACCACCATTAGTTCAAAACCCACCAAAAGCATACCTTTTGGTTAAAAATATATATTTTTTCTTATTTTCCTCCTCAAAAACCTAGGACTTATAGGCCGGTGCGTCTTATAGGGCGAAAAATACGGTAATACTTTTTTTTGCCACTACACGCCAAAAATGGCTGTAATTTTCTTACTTTACCACACAACGGCTAATAAGCCCTTTTGTTTCCCACTAACACATGCCAGAAAAGGCTTTAGAAAATATATCTGCTCCGCTGAACGGCAAGTAATACTTTTTTTGCCACTCATACATGCAAAAAAAGCTTTAGAAGATATAACTGCACCGCTGAACAGCAAATAATACTTTTTTTTTTACCACTAATACACCCCAAAAAGGGCTGTAATTTTCTCTTTTCACCACACAATGGCTAATAATTAGAGTTGAGCGGACAACTGGATGTTCAAGTTCGGCAGGTTCAGCCGAACTTAAAAAAAAATTGGGTTCGGAACCTGAACTTGACCCCGAACTTGACCCCGAACCCGAACCCCATTGAAGTCAATGGGGACCCAAACTTTTGGCCACTAAAATGGCTCTAAAATAGCCCTGGAAAGAGCTAGAGGGCTGCAAAAGGCAGCAAAATGTGCTTAAGAGCATGGCAAATGCTCTGCAAACAAATGTGGATAAGGAAATGAATAAAAAAAACATAAAAGACCTTAAAAAGGAATGTGCACTTCAGTACAAGGATGGATGGTTGAGGCTGTTAGAACTGTCTATTCTGCACAAGGTACAGAAAAGTCTTGTGGGATCCAGGCCTGGTTCATTTTAATGAACGTGAGCTTGTCCACGTTGGCTGTGGACAGGGGGCTGCGTCTGTCTGTAATGACGCCTCCTGCCGTGCTAAATACACATTCAGAGAGTACACTGGCTGCAGGGCAGGCCAGCACCTCCAAGGCATACAGGGCAAGCTCTGGCCGTGTGGACAATTTGGAGACCCAGAACTTGAATGGTGCAGAACCATCAGTCAGTACGTGTAGTCGTGTGCACAGGTACTGTTCCACCATGTTGTTCAAATGCTGCCTCCTGCTAACACGTTCCATATCAGCAGTTGGGTCCGGTTGTTGCGGCGAGGTGACAAAGCTTTTCCACATGTCGGCCATGCTAACCCTGCCTTCTGAGGTGCTGGCGCTGACACATCTGCGTTGGCGACCTCTTCCTCCTCCCCTGCCTTCGCCTTGTGCTTCCACTTGTCCCCCGGCATCAGTCGGGATTGCTCTCAGGAGCGCGTCTACCAGTGTGCGCCTGTAGTCGCGCATCTTCCGATCATGCTCCAGTGAGGGAATTAAGGATGGCACATTGTCCTTGTAACGGGGATCCAGCAGGGTGGCCACCCAGTAGTCAGCACACGTTAAAATGTGGGCAACTCTGCTGTCATTGCGCAGGCACTGCAGCATGTAGTCGATCATGTGTGCCAGGCTGCCCAGAGGTAAGGACAATCTGTCCTCTGTGGGAGGCGTATCGTCTGCGTCCTCCATATCCCCCCAGCCACGCACCAGTGATGGGCCCGAGCTGCGTTGGATGCCACCCCGCTGTGAACATGCTTCATCCCCATCCTCCTCCTCATACTCATCCTCCTCCTCCTCGTCCTCCAGTAGTGGGCCCTGGCTGGCCAAATTTGTACCTGGCCTCTGCTGTTGCAAAAATCCTCTTTCTGAGCCACTTCTAAAAGACTAGCCTGAAAGTGTTAGACATGACCCCTCTTCCTCCTCCTCATCCTGGGCCACATCCTCTTCCATCATCACCCTAAGTGTTTTCTCAAGGAGACATAGAAGTGGTATTGTAATGCTGATAACGGCGTCATCGCCATTGGCCATGTTGGTGGAGTACTCGAAACAGTGTAACAGGGCACACAGGTCTCTCATGGAGGCCCAGTCATTGGTGGTGAAGTGGTGCTGTTCCGCAGTGCAGAACGGCCTGCTGACGTTTACCCCTGGCTGTGCTGAAGTTGGTGATGAAGGTCTGTCGCTGACTGGATGAGGATGTGGTAGAAGAGGAGGAGAAAGCTGAGTAGGAAGAGGAGGCAATAGGAGGCAAAGAATGATGCCCTGAGATCCTTGGCGGCGGAAGGACGTGCGCCAAACAGCTCTCCGCCTGGGGCCCAGCTGCCACTACATTTACCCATTGTGCAGTTAGGGAGATATAGCGTCCCTGGCCGTGCTTACTGGTCCACGTATCTGTGGTTAGGTGGACCTTGCCAAAGATGGCGTTGCGCAGTGCACACTTGATTTTATCCGATACTTGGTTGTGCAGGGAGGGCACGGCTCTCCTGGAGAAGTAGTGGCGGCTGGGAACGACGTACTGTGGGACAGGAAGCTGTCCGTCTCCACCAGCCTGAATGACAGCATTTCAAAGGCCAGTAGTTTAGAAATGCTGGCATTCAGGGCCAGGGATCGAGGGAGGCTAGGTGGGAATTTACGCTTTCTCTCAAAGGTTTGTGAGATGGAGAGCTGAACGCTTCCGTGTGACATGGTGGAGAAGCTTGGTGACGGAGGTGGTGTTGTTGGTGGCACATCCTCTGTTTGCTGGGCGGCAGGTGCCAACGTTCCTCCAGAGGCGGAGGAAGAGGCCGAGGCAGCAGCAGAAGAGGGAGCAGGAGGGGCCTGAGCCCTTTCTTGGTTTTGAAGGTGCTTACTCCACTGCAGCCCGTGTCTCGCATGTAGATGCCTGATCATGCAGGTTGTGCTAAGATTCAGAACGTTAATGCCTCGCTTCAGGCTCTGATGGCACAGCGTGCAAACCACTTGGGTCTTGTCGTCAGCACATTGTGTGAAGAAGTGCCATGCCAGGGAATTCCTTGAAGCTGCCTTTGGAGTGCTCGGTCCCTGGCGACAGTGGCCAGTAGCAGGCGAACTGTTTTGGCGACGGCTGCTCTGCTTTTGCACCCTGCTCCCTCTTTTGCTACGCTGTTGGCTCAGTCTCACCACTGCCTCTTCCTCCGAACTCTGAAAGTCAGTGGCACGACCTTCATTCCATGTGGGGTCTAGGACCTCATCGTCCCCTGCATCGTCTTCCACCCAGTCTTCCTCCCTGACCTCCTTTTCGGTCTGCACACTGCAGAAAGACGCAGCAGTTGGCACCTGTGTTTCGTCATCAGAGACGTGCTGAGGTGGTATTCCCATGTCCTCATCAGGAAACATAAGTGGTTGCGCGTCAGTGCATTCTATGTCTTCCACCCCTGGGGAAGGACTAGGTGGATGCCCTTGGGAAACCCTGCCAGCAGAGTCTTCAAACAGTATAAGAGACTGCTGCATGACTTGAGGCTCAGACAGGTTCCCCTATATGCACGGGGGTGATGTGACAGACTGATGGGCTTAGGTATCAGGCACCACCTGTGCGCTTTCTGCAGAAGACTGGGTGGGACATAATGTGAACATGCTGGATCCACTGTCGGCCACCCAATTGACTAGCGCCTGTACTTGCCCTGGCCTTTCCTTCTTTAGAACTGCATTAGGCCCGACCAAATATCGCTGTAGATTCTGGCGGCTACTGGGACCTAAGGTATTAGGTTCAGTAGGACGTGTAGCTGTGGCAGGACAGCCACGTCCTCTCCCTGCACCAGAGGCCCCACCAACACCACCACCACGACCATGACCGTGTCCCTAATTAGATGTTTGCCTCATAGTTAGCGTTCACCAAGCAAAGTAAAAAGTGGTTAAGTCTGTTAAAAATAATTAACCGCCAATAAAAACCCTGATGTAGGGTATTGCACAATTTTTTTTTATTTTTAACTCTATATGACAGCGGTATTTGTGGCCTAAATTTCACAGTAACGTCTAATCCCAGATGTGCAGTATATCAGAGGGTTTTTTAACCCCAGTAAGCAAAAAGCTGTATTTGTGGCCTAAATGTGACACTCACTTATGCATGTCTTATCCCAGATGTGCACTATATCAGAGGTTTTTTTTTTAACCCCAGTAAGCAAAAAGCCGTATTTGTGGCCTAAATGTGACACTCACTTATGCACCTATAATCCTAGATGTGCACTATATGAAACAGATGTTTTTTGTTCACCCCAGTATGCCCCAGTAAGCAAAAAGCCATATTTGTGGCCTAAATTTCACAGTCACTTATGCATGTCTAATCCAAGATGTGCAGTATATCAGAGGGTTTTTTAACCCCAGTAAGCAAAAAGCTGTATTTCTGGCCTAAATGTGACACTCACTTATGCACCTATAATCCTAGATGTGCACTATATGAAACAGATGTTTTTTTTTTCGCCCCAGTATGCCCCAGTATGAGAAAGCCGTATTTCTGGCCTAAATTTCACAGTCACTTATGCAGCGATAATCCTAGATGTGCACTATATGAAAAAAAAGGGTTTTTTTTAACCCCAGTGTCTCAAAGCAGTATTTCTGGACTTGCAGACATGCAGATATTCTGTGCTGTTGCACTATCGTTGAATAAAATGGCTGCCGATTATGTATTGATATTGACTAACTGAAGGAAAAAAGTTTGTTTTCAGTAGTAGTTGGCTCAGGGCAGGCTTAAAAAAATTGTGCACTGCACCCACAAAACACATTTGCTGTAGATCTCTGAGGAAAGAAGCAGTTCTTCATAAGATTTCTCCCTGATCTCTCTCCTCACAGCAGCTGCAGCCTATCCCTACACTAATCCGAGCAGAGTGACGGGCAGCGCTACGTGACTCCAGCTTAAATAGAGGCTGGGTCACATGCTGCAGTTGGCCAATCACAGCCATGCCTACTATTATAACAATAGTAGGCATGGCTGTGATGGCCTTTTGGGGCAAGTAGTATGACGCTTGTTGATTGGCTGCTTTGCAGCCTTTCAAAAAGCGCCATAAAAATCACCGAACACGAAACCCGAACTTTTACGTAAATGTTCGGGTCCGGGTGCCGAAAACCCTAAGGTTCGGTACGAACCCGAACTTTACAGTTCGGGTTCGCTCAACTCTACTAATAAGCCTTTTTTTCCCACTTATACATGCCAAAAAAGGCTTTAGAACATATAACTGCACCACACAAGGGCTAATAGGACTTAGAAATATTTCCTAGTAATACACCCTGTTAATGGCTGTATCACACAGCACTTGCATCCCAATAAAAATAAAGGTTTGCTGGAATTACAGAGGTATCGTCTATTGCAAACCTGAAAGCAGCAGTAAAATGGCAATTTGGATCCACAGTCAGTGCAGCAAGGTGTAATAGGATTGTTCGTTACCACGAAGCATCAGAAAATTCGAATTTGGTGCGAATCAAATTTTTTTCTGAAATTCGGATCGAATGCCACTTCGTCAACTTTGATTCGCTCATCTCTAATAATAACTTATATTTGACTGTTGAATGTGACCATGCTCTCACAAACAGAAGTGTTTTTGGAAATGTAGAAGCCAAGAGCACAGACTCATGAAATCCAGACATTGATTGTGAAACATTATATTATCCCTACCATTGTGGAGAAAAAGAATAAGAATTTTTAGCACTAATGTTTTTCCATATTTTCTTCTGTTATATACAGATTCTGATGGTTGGACACCTTCAGTGGTTGAATTCTCTTCCGGTTGTCACAGATGATTCATGCAGAGACTGTAACCAAGATGGCGGCGCGTGCACCACGCGAAGCCCAGCGTCTCCTCAGATTTTGCAAGTTATCAGTGTTATTTCTGCTAATTTCGGGTCTGTTCGTTCAGAGCAGCTTCGCTTTTACATCTTACACCCGACAAGAGCTTTTGGATATAGGAATACACAATTCCATCAGTTTTATCATCAACCTTTGACTCATCCCTGAAATAAGAAGAACACTCGGCGCTTTGCAGGCTATTCGGCCGTCCGGAAGTGCTCGAAGACAGTGCAGGGACCGCAAACAAAGGCAGGGGAAATGCGGTGGGCTAACAGCTAAGTTAAGGCTAACACCGTATCGTCTTTTTTTACCCAGCAATTTCCTTGCTAATGTGCGGTCCCTGGTGAACAAAATGGATGAGTTACTACCATGGATCACTGACAACAGGATACTTATGGATTTTAATGTCATGATACTCACAGAAACATGGCTACACAGCGGAATATCTGACAGTGCTGTCGAGCTGGTCGGACGCCATACTCTCCGGGTGGACAGAATAGCAGATAATTCCGGTAAGACAAGAGGCAGAGGACTGCATTTATGTTAACAAGGCTTGGTGTACTAACTCTGTCATTGTTGGGAAACACTGCTCAGCTGACCTAGAGTATCTCATGGTTAAGTGTAGACCGTTCTATCTGCCAAGGGAGTTTACCTCCACTATAATAACAGCTGCATATATCCTACCGGATGCTAATGCCAAGCTTGCTATGAACGAACTTCATGTGGCCATTAGCAAAGAACAATCTGCACACCCCGAGGATGTATTTATTGTAACCACTCCAACCTAAAGTCAGTGCTACCTAAATTTCATCAACTTGTCTATTGCCATAACAGAGGGGATAAAACCTTGGACCATGTCTATACAAACATTGTTGGAGCCTACAAGGCAATGCCCCTCCCCCACTTGGGACAGTCTGATCACCTTTCTTTATTTCTCACCCCAAGTACTTGCTGCTTATCAACCGTGTGAAACCATTAGTGAAGACAATCAAAGTGTGGCCAGCGGGGGTAGATTCTGTACTCCAGGACAGGTTTAAAGACACGGACTGGAGCATGTTTGCCTCTCAGGCCACCTGCGGTATTCACACTAACGACAACTCATGTTACACGTGCTCAGTACTAGAATACATCAACACCACAATTGACAATGTTACCACAGAAAAGCAGATCACAATGTACCCAAATCAGAAACCATGGATGAACAAGGAAGTACGGCTTCTACTAAAGGCATGTAAGATCAGGTGACGCTCAGGCCTACAGTACTTTCAGGGCATACCTGAAGAAGGGCATCAAGAAGGCCAAGCACAGCTACAAGCTGAAGGTGGAGGAAGAGTTTGTCAACTCTGACCCACGATGCATGTGGCTGGGCATTCAGGCCATCTCTGACTATAAGCTCAGCAATTCCACACAGACAGCCATGACTGTGTCCTCCCTCAATGAGCTAATGACTTCTACGCTCGTTTTGATAAGGGCAATAAGGAAAAGTTTGCCAAAACCCTACCCTCTGACGACTACCATACTTTCACTCTCACCATCACAGATGTCCATAACGCACTAAGCAGTATCAATGCTCGCAAGGCTGCTGGCCCTGACGGCATTCCTGGACGTGTGCTTCAAGTATGTGCTGAGGAGCTTGCAGGGGTCTTTACTGACATCTTCAACCTGTCGCTTGCCCGGGCAGTGGTACCGGGGTGCTTCAAGACCACCTCTACTGTGCCAGTACCGAAACACTCATCACCAATGTGCCTGAACGACTATCGCCCTGTAGCGCTCTCGCATATAGTTATGAAGTGCTTGAGCGACTGGTCTTGGCATACCTAAAGCTATGCTTGCCCCCACACTGAATCCTCACCAATCAAAGTAATAGGAGTACAGAGGAGGCTGTATCTACAGCGCTTCACTGTGTACTCTCACACCTGGACAACAAAATACTTATGCAAGAATGCTGTTTGTTGATTTCAGCTCAGCATTCAATACAGTCATTCCCTCCAAGTTGATCACTAAAATTGTGGATCTTGGAGCAGTAATCCTATCTGTAACTGGATCATAGACTTTCTGACCAACAGACCCCAGCATGTTAGGTCAGGAAATAACTGTTCCACCACCATCACACTCAACAATGGCACTCCACAGGGCTGTGGGCTGAGCCCGTTCCTCTACTCCCTTTTCACCTATGACTGCAGACCTAGGTATGGATCCAATTCCATCATCAAGTTTGCAGATGACACCACGGCGATTGGTCTCATCACTGACAATTATGAGTCTGACTATAGGGAAGAGGTAAAGCACCTAGCTGTGTGGTGCACTGACAATAACCTGCTCCTGAATACCAGCAAAACAAAAGAGCTCATTGCGGACTTCAGCAAGGAAAAGAGAGACAGCCATGACCCCATCCACATAAATGTTGCAGTTGTTGAACTGGTTTCCAGCTTTAGGTTCCTGGGGACCTACATCTCTGAGAATCTGTTCTGGTCAACCAACATCTCCAGCCTGGTCAAGAAGGCACATCAACGCCTCTTTTTTTTTAGGACACTGAACAAAAAAACACCTGTCTGCTGACATACTGGGTAACTTCTATCGCTGTGCGATAGAGAGCATCCTGACCAACTGTGTTATAGTCTGGTATGGGAATTGCTCTGTTGCTGACCGCAAAGCACTGCAGAGGGTGATGAAAACTGCCCAATGCATCACAGGGACTCCACTTCCTGAGATTGAGGATGCTCACAAGAAGAGATGTCTGTGTCGAGCATGCATTGTTCTTAGGGACTCCTCTCATCCTGCCAATAAACATTTCCACCTGCTTCCTTCCAGAAGGCGCTACAGGACCCTTCAGACTAAAACCAGCAGGTTTAGGAACTGTTTTTTCCCCACAGCTGTCACCCTACTGAACTCAGTCCCCCGCTGAACCTTTTCATCCACACTCATATAACCCTCTACACTCCTCCTCCCCTCCATCCCTCCCAATGACCATGATCATGACTGTCATTCATTTTCAACATTCACGGTATGTTCACATTGGTTACTGCTATAGTTGGGGCACTGTCATAGCCTAAGTCTCTGTTATAGTACATACTTACACTACATTGTTCACTATTACGGTCTGTCCTTAGCGCTACTCTTCCACTTCTGGAGCTATATTCATAGCATTCTGCAGATCTGTTTACTATACATCTGTAAATTTGTATATACGTAGAACATCTGTATACTTGGTCATAGTACATCTGTATATTTGTTCAGAGTACATCTGTATATTTGCCATTTGTATAGCAATATTGAACAGTTCATCTGTATATCTGTATATATGTATACATCAGCATATCTGTATATATGTATACATCAGTACATCTGTATATTTGCTCTCTATATAAACACCCGTATATTTAACTTTTTTGTACATAATCTGTACATAACTATTTCTATTTTCTATGAGAGTTGAGAAAGAGACGCGGCACTCACCAAACTTCTAAATGCTGGTAGCTGTTTATTGAAGATCGAGCATCATGCGCAAGCAGGGGGGGCGGGATGGCCACAGTGTGCGTCGGCGGCGACGGCCGTTTCGCGCTGGAATAGCGCTTCTTCTGGCCGGATATGACGTGCGTTAGCACGAGTAACCTTATATAGGGGAAGGGAAACCGGGCGTATCCATGGTGATCCCGGACCTCCCCTGTGTGCAGGTGCTTCAAAAGGTGTACAGACAGAGACACAAGTGAATAGTTCATATTATACAAACAATGTCATGTAAAACAATTCGATCCGCACCGGGCGAGGTTCCCCCCGCCTAATTGAACATGTACATGCCGCCCACAACGGTGATCCATCTGGCCTCTCCTTTGCGGGCATTGAGGCTGTGGGGCCAATCCTCCGTGGAGGCGACCGCCACCGCCTCTTGCTGCAGCGGGAGGCCAGATGGATCATCAGGACCAATGCCATGGGTCCTCTCGGTCTCAATGACAAAAATGACATGGCGGTTTTCTTGTAAGGGCATGGCCGCGGAGTCTGGTCCCGCCCTTGTTCCCACTTTCACCACCTTATTCCTGTATAATTGCGTATACTACCAATTCGACCTCTTGATAACCCATGATATTATTCCCTTGATAGGCTCAGCGCCCACGTGTCCGTATAAATATTTCTGAACTTCCTGTCACTGTTAATACCTTCGGCCTGGTTTCTGAAATTTGTTGCCCAATTATAACCCGGGTATCTCATGTTCGTCTTGTCTTGTTTTACATGACATTGTTTGTATAATATGAACTATTCACTTGTGTCTCTGTCTGTACACCTTTTGAAGCACCTGCACACAGGGGAGGTCCGGGATCACCATGGATACGCCCGGTTTCCCTTCCCCTATATAAGGTTACTCGTGCTAACGCACGTCATATCCGGCCAGAAGAAGCGCTATTCCAGCGCGAAACGGCCGTCGCCGCCGACGCACACTGTGGCCATCCCGCCCCCCCTGCTTGCGCATGATGCTCGATCTTCAATAAACAGCTACCAGCATTTAGAAGTTTGGTGAGTGCCGCGTCTCTTTCTCAACTCTCATTGACTTACCGCTTAACTACGCTGAGCACCACCTCCTGCTGTGTACCTCACCACGGCTGCCTCCCCAGGCTCTGGCACGGACGCATTTAGACAAAGGTGTTTGCTGTAGTGCCGCTGTATCTTCCTTTCCCTGCTCCTTTGCTTGATATTTCTATTTTCTACACTATCCTTATCTGTACTGTATATAACTTGATTTTTATTGCACTTGCTGCTCTTTGCACTTCTGATTAGATGCAAACTGTATTTCGTTACCCTGTATTTATACATGTGTAATGACAATAAAGTTGAATCAAATCAAAATGCAACTGGTTTAATTTGCTCACTAATGTGGGACTTCCGCAAATAGCTGCTTGCTTGTCTATTTTTGAGAGTCCAATAGCAGTGAATGGGAGCCATGCACATATGGTCTGTTCTCCATTCATGGCAGTGTGCAGTGGGTTCCCATTCTTGAGACTATAGTTGGGACCCACATATCCTCTGGATATTCCATAAATGTCAATTTGGGTCAACCAGTTTAATAACAAAGTCAACAGTTAGTTGTCATTTAATACATTGTGAATGTTATAATCTTGGGCATACAGTGAAAAAAAAAATATAAGAAATATCAGTACGCTAAGCAATACCTTTGTTACAATGGCGGTTCATGGCCTTTTCTGCCCTGTGCACACAGGTGTTGGCTTCCTGTGTGTGAATTTGGGTTTGTATTCATTGTACCTCTGTCTTCAGCAATGCTAGGGTTAACCTCCTGCTCTGTGAGCTGAGGCATGGCTGTATCCAATTGCTAATCAGCTGCTCCTATATAGCTGTGCTGCTGACCTCACTTTCTTGCCTGTTGGTCTATAATAGTGATGAGCGAATCGAGCTTCAGATCCTAAAACCGAAGTTGATTTGTTAAAAACTTTGGGGCACATTTATTAAGACCGCCCTTTTTGACACCAATCTTAATAACCCCTATAGCTAGTGGTGGATCCGCAGAAAGTTATGAAGAGGCGCCGGCCTCTCCACAACTTCAGCCCATCCAGTGCTAGTTGTAAATGTAAAACAGCTTCTGAAAACGCCACACCCACAATTTTAGACCTGGCGTGAACGGGGAGAAGACGCAGATGGCGGCACAACTAATTGTTGCACCGCCATCTGCACCTGAAATCCGCCTAATACAGGCGTATTTCGGTACAGTAAATGACCCCCTTTGTTTTAATGCTGTACGGAGACGGGTCTCTGTACAGAATCAGGCCTCATGCACAGAACCGAATGTATTTTGCGGTCCGCAAAACACGGATCCACAAAAAAATGGATGACATCCGTGTGATGTCCGTGTTTCATGCTTTTTTCCCCGGATCCATTGGACAAGAGTAGGACATGTTCAAATTTAGTTTTTTTGCAGAATGGACATGCGGACATACGGACACGGAATGCACATGGAGTCATTTCCGTTTTTTTTTTAGCCCTATTGAAGTGAATGGTTCCACATTACGACCTGTAAAAAAAGTTACGGAAACAGGAAAAAAAATACGTTCATGTGCCTGAGCCCTTAAAATGTATGTGCTCCGGTAAGGCGAAGTGGGTTATTCATCAATTTTTTAAGTTGAGAACCATTTTAAGACATGGATCCAAAGTCAGCTTCAGTACCGACTGGTACCTCGGTACCGAAGCTGACTTCAGATCCATGTTTTAAAATGGTTTTCAACTTTAAAAATCGATGCCCGAAGTTATTGACAAAGTCTTGCCAGACTTCGGGAATAACTCTCTGCGCCTCACCAGAGCATATACATTTTAATGGATTTGCACAAACTCTGCCAGCACTGATCTTTACCCGTTTCCTGACTACATGTATTGCTTGTTCCCTTGGTGCCACGTACCAGTGTCTCTGATCTCCATGGCTCAGCAGCCAAACACACAGTGACTATTCCAATAGGTAGCTGCCTGTTTCTCCTGCAGCGAAGGTAAAGACTGAAAACCAGGTGACTGCCAGGATAATGACCTTAGGTCTAGCACAAAGTCAAACTGGTTGGTTGGTATAGTGGTTCCACAACCTTTGCCATAACAACCTTATGCAACAACAAGGTCAATACTATTTTGACAAAAAAAAATATTATTATCCAACTTGATACAAATAATTGTCTTTTAGGGGGTAAAGAAACATACTAATTATTGTAATAATAACCCCACCAGTAAATCTGTGAAATAACTCAAGAAATTAGCCAAGCAAGGTAGGGCTGTACACAATTTATGGAAAAAAGAAAAAAAATACATGGTTTTATCATAAAAAAAAGTATCCCAATTGTCAGATTCTCTAGATTCATAAGTCCCAGGATCACCTTCTGAGGAGGCCAATTATTTGGGGGATAGACTGCTTAATCTCAAACCTTTTCAAATTTATTGGTGAACATTTATATGTATGTTTCACAGAATTAGCTTGTATAAAATATACCACACAGATTGCCCAGGGTAGCACGGTGGCTCAGTGATTAGCACTGGTGCCTTGCAGCGCTGGGGTCCTAGGTTCGAATCTGACCAAGGGCAACATCTGCATGGAGTTTGTTTGTTCTCCTCCAGGTACTCTGGTTTCCTCCCACACTCCAATTGGGGACAGTTGGATGCTAATGTAATCTAAAAGCATTGCAGTGCAGAAAGTATTTGATTCCTCCTTGGCATCCCGGTGACTCTAGAACGCATGTGTGAGCCAAATGCGCACAAAGCCGGTATACAGCAGAAAGCGAGGCTGGTCGGTAAAGAAGGAGAACTGTCTGCTACGGCAGGATCTGTGAGTAATAAGTCTCCTAGTTATTACTAGGATCATCTGCGGACTTGTTCAAGGTATATGAGAACGCCTATCATATGCATATAATTCACAGTAGTAGCCAACTATAAAGCAACATTGTAAGCCGTTCATCAACAAGGGAATGCCAGTTACAGATCATTATAAGGCATTGCGAGTTTGCAATTAATCACCTAAAGAATTGTTAGGAACACCATACTAATACGGTGTTGGACCCCCTTTTGCCTTCAGAACTGCCTTAATTCTACGTGGCATTGATTCAACAAGGTGCTGATAGCATTCTTTAGAAATGTTGGCCCATATTGATAGGATAGTATCTTGCAGTTGATGGAGATTTGAGGGATGCACATCCAGGGCACGAAGCTCCCGTTCCACCACATCCCAAAGATCTCTATTGGGTTGAGATCTGGTGACTGTGGGGGCCATTTTAGTCCAGTGAACTCATTGTCATGTTCAAGAAACCAATTTGAAATGATTCGAGCTTTGTGACATGGTGCATTATCCTGCTGGAAGTAGCCATCAGAGGATGGATACATGTTCTCATTCTGTTTACGCCAAATTCGGACTCTACCATTTGAATGTCTCAACAGAAATCGAGACTCATCAGATCAGGCAACATTTTTCCAGTCTTCAACAGTCCAATTTTGGTGAGCTCGTGCAAATTGTAGCCTCTTTTTCCTATTTGTAGTGGAGATGAGTGGTACCCGGTGGGGTCTTCTGCTGTTGTAGCCCATCCGCCTCAAGGTTGTGCGTGTTGTGGCTTCACAAATGGTTTGTTGCATACCTCGGTTGTAACGAGTGGTTATTTCAGTCAATGTTGCTCTTCTATCAGCTTGAATCAGTCGGCCCATTCTCCTCTGACCTCTAGCATCCACAAGGCATTTTTGCCCACAGGACTGCCGCATACTGGATGTTTTTCCCTTATCACACCATTCTTTGTAAAACCCTAGAAATGGTTGTGCGTGAAAATCCCAGTAACTGAGCAGATTGTGAAATACTCAGACCGGCCCGTCTGGCACCAACAACCATGCCACGCTCAAAATTGCTTAAATCACCTTTCTTTCCCATTCTGACATTCAGTTTGGAGTTCAGGAGATTGTCGACCAGGACCACACCCCTAAATGCATTGAAGCAACTGCCATGTGATTGGTTGACTAGATAATTGCATTAATGACAAATAGAACAGGTGTTCCTAATAATTCTTTAGGTGAGTGTATATATATATATATATATATATATATATATATATATATGTGTATATATATATATATATATAACATTTTGCGAGAGCTTCCGTGAGCATATGATTATTATTGGGTGTATGAAGTTTGGGGGGTTTTATTTGTATTTTATTGTTATTTATGTATGATCAATTAGTAAAAACATATGCAAATTTATGTGAGCCAGCCATTTACTGATTTACGGTTATATATTATCACTAATTTGTGGTTAGTAGGCTGTGCTCCAGTGCAACTGGTGAGCATCCTTGACTTTTGTTATTTATTTAAAGACAGTAACACACTTGACTTAGTTTTCTACCAGCTCTGCTCAATCTCCAACTTTAATAACTCTCCTCTCCCGCTTTCTGACCACAATATCCTCTCCTTCACTCTCACAAATCTGCACCCATCCCAGCACTCCCCTACCTATTACATGCACAGAAACCTACAGGCCATCGACCCACAGACACTCTACATGCATCATTGTCCCCAATCTCTTGCATTTCCTGCCCCGATAAGGCTGTAAATCACTACAATGACACCCTAAGAAGCACCCTGGACAAAGTAGCACCCCCTACCCTCAGAACCTTCAAACACAGACCAAAGCAACCCTGGCTTACACCGCAAACCCGCTTCCTTTAGTGTTCCTCCAGGAGTGCTGAACGCCCAAGGGAGGAAAACTCGCACACCCGAGAATTTCATCCATTACAAATTCATGCTACGGACCTATAACTCTGCCCTTAACCTCGCTAAACAGACTTACTTCACCACTCTAATCTCCTCCCTGTCCAACAACCCAAAAAAACTCTTTGACACTTTCCAATCCCTCCTCAGTCCTAAAGTTCAGGCACCCACCACAGACCTCTCTACTGAAGACTTAGCCGCCTACTTCACAGAGAAAATAGAACATATCCGTCATTAAATCAGCTCCCAGCCACTAAGTGCTATTCACCCCCCGCATCTCTTCTGGCTCACTGTCCACATTTGACCCAGTCACAGAAGAAGAAGTCTCCAAACTCCTCTCTTCTTCTCATCCTACCACTTGCGCCTCTGATACCATTCCCTCACACCTACTCCAGCCTTTCTCTCCGGCTGTCACCACTCACCTAACAAAAATCTTCAACCTCTCCCTCTCTTCTGGTATCTTCCCTTCCTCTTTCAAACACTCTATCATTACTCCATTAATAAAAAAAAAAACATCTCTCGACCCATCCTGCACAACTAACTACAGACCAGTCTCCAATCTTCCCTTCATCTCTAAACTCCTGGAGCGTCTGGTCTACTGTTGCCTTACCCGCTATCCCTCTGATCACTCTCTCCTCAATCCATTACAATCTGGTTTCCGCCCCCTGCATTCAACAGAAACTGCCCTCACCAAAGTGACAAATGACCTCCTGACAGCAAAATGCAACGGTAACTACTCTCTGCTCATTCTCCTTGACCTCTCTGCAGCTTTTGACACTGAAGACCACAATCTCCTACTCGCCATGGTCCAATCCATCGGCCTAAAGGACACCGCCCTCTCCTGGTGTTCTTCCTATCTCTCTGGTCACTCTTTCAGTGTATCATTCACTGGCTCCACTTCCTTACCTCTCCCCCTCGCTGTTGGAGTTCTTCATGGTTCAGTCCTAAGCCCTCTCCTTTTCTCCCTGTACACAGCACCAATTGGACAGGCCATCAGCAGATTTTGTTTCTAGTACCATCTCTATGCTGATGACACACAACTATACACTTCATCCCCTGATATCATACCTGCTGTATTACAGAACAATAGTGACTGTCTCTCTGCCGTCTCTAACATTATGTCCTCTCTCTATCTGAAACAAAATCTTTCAAAAATGGAACTTCTTGTGTTCTCTCCATCTACTACCCTACCTAAACCTGATGTCTGCCTCTCGGTGTGCAACACAGTCATCAACACTCCTAGGCAGCACGCCCGCTGTCTCGGTGTAACTTTTGACACTGATCTTTCTTTCACCCCCTAAATTCAATCTCTCTCCTGCTCATGTCGCCTGCACCTCAAAAACATCTCTAGTATCCACCCCTTCCTCACTATGGAAACAACAAAAACTCTCATTGTTGCCCTAATCCACTCCCGCCTTGATTACTGGAAATCACTATTAATTGGCCTCTCCCTCACCAGACTCTCCCCTCTCCAATCTATTCCTAATGCAGCAGCCAGGGTCACCTATCTGTCCAACCGCTACTCTGATGCCTCCGCCCTGTGTCAGCCATTGCACTGGCTACCCATACACTATAGAATCCAATTTAAACTGCTCGTCCTCACTCACAAAGCCCTCCACAATTCTGCACCACCCTACATCTCTTCCCTCATCTCTGTCTACCACCCTACCCGTGCTCTCCCTTCAGCCAATGATTTACGACTGACTTTCACAAAAATCCGAACCTCTCTGTCTCAACTCCAAGAATTCTCCCGAGCTGCACCGGTTCTCTGGAATGCCCTACCCCAAGAAATCAGGCTTAACCAAAACTCTTTTTATTGAGAGTGCAGAGGGTCTGGTCAGAAAATGCATATCAGTATATAGCCATGTGCAAA
Organism: Bufo bufo; assembly: GCF_905171765.1. Lineage (NCBI taxonomy): Eukaryota > Metazoa > Chordata > Amphibia > Anura > Bufonidae > Bufo > Bufo bufo. Next base: position 143,229,176 of record NC_053394.1, read on the forward strand.
TGACACAATTGAATAGGTACATATACTCTTACAGACCTTATCATATTTACTAACATAGTGAGTATGAACAAATTTAGTTAACAAATAACGCAAGAAAAAGACAGACAAGAGTGGGGGGGGGGTAGGGGGGGAAAGGAATAGGGTGGGGAGAGGAGAAGAGGGAGTTCTTCCAATTCACTCTGCGTTGTGGTACTTCTCCCAAGGCCGCCACAATTTGAGAAACTTGGAGCGTGTGCGTGTTTCCCAGTGGGCTAATTCCTCAAATCAAAACAGTTGGTCTGTTTTCTCGGTCCACATTAACATTGAGGGCGGTGAGTCATTCTTCCAGAGGAGGGGTATCAGCAGACGGGCTGCAGTAAGAAGCATGGTCGGGAGGTCAATCTTGGCAGGGGTAAGGGAGTCGTTGGGGCACCAGAGGAGTACCAGTTTTGCATCTAGACGCACCTCAGAGGCGCATATGTGGTTAATTTTGGTCTCTATTTGAGACCAGAAAGGGCTAATTTTACTGCAGGACCAACAAAGATGTGACAAGGAGCCAACTTTTGTTCCACATCTCCAGCACTGCTCCGGAAAATCCGGATTGAGCCTATGCAGGAATTCTGGTGTTTTGTACCAGGGGGTCAGTAATTTGTAGGAATTCTCCAGAATTTTGATGCATCGGTTGAAGCCATGCGAGTGAGATAAGATAAAGGCTTTCTCCGGTTCGGTCAAATGGATTGTGAGCTCCTTTTCCCAGGCAGACAGAAAGTGAAGAGCCGGAGGGGCGGAAGAAAGCAACTCCTTGTAAAGTGTCGAGAGGGGCTTTTTCGGTATCTCGGAAACACCAAGCTTTTTCTCTAGCCAAGTAGGCGTATCATTAGTGAGGGGAGGTAGCTTAAGGGCTTTGATATCTCGGCTAAATGCCCCAGTAGAGAGAAAGGAGAGGGCTTTGACCCTCGGCAGAGTGTGGATCCTGTCCCATGCCAAGTCCCCAGTCACAGAAGTAATATCTTGTAAGGTGAGGTTAGACAGCAGGCTCCAGACTCCGGAAGGTCTGAGAATGTCGGGGTGAATATAATTCTGTAGTAAGTGCAGAGGAAGGTGGATATTGGGGAACCTGAGGTCTCAAGATTTATATAGTTTGGTCCATTCTATCAACATGCCTTTCGAAATGGGAGAGGCATATGAGTTATTCGGGGTGCATGTGCGGATTCCCCACAGGATAAGTCCTTCTTTATAGGTGATAAGAGCATGTTCCAGTTGTACGCAAAGATTCGGTGGTTGGCTTGAGAGGAGAGAAAAGCACCTGTTTAGAAGCGACGCTGTATAATAGGTTTGGATGTTGGGCATACCAAAGCCCCCAAATCTCTTTTCTCTTGTCAATATTGAGTAAGAAATCCTAGAGGATTTGCCCACCCACATGAACAAAGAGAACATACGGCGTATCTCCACAAAAAAGGAGCGGGGAAGCCAAATTGGTAGTGTTTGTATTAAATACAGGAGTTTGAGTACTATGAAGGCTTTAAGAAAGTTCTTCCTTCCCATCCAAGAGATAAAGGGGAGTTTAAGGGACTGTAGATGTGTTCTAATATTTTTGAGTAGGGGGGCATAGTTGAGGCTAAATAGATCATCCTGGTTGGCTGAAATTCGTATCCCTAGGAACGTAATATCATGGGGTGCCCAAGCAAAAGAGGTGGTGCGTTTGAGGTTCTGGACTATGTAGGATTTGAAAGATACATTCAGGGCCATAGATTTGCTATAATTAATCTTGAAATTAGAGATCCATCCGAACTCTTCGAACAGAGAGTGGAGCCGTGGGAAGGAGATCATAGGGTTGGTGGTCATAATTAGCAGATCATAGGCAAAAGCTGCTGTGATATGGGTACAAGAACCCATCTTGATACCTTCAATATCTGGGTCTTGTCTGATCTTGCATAGTAGAGTTTCCATTACTATAACAAAAAGGGACGGGGAAAGGGGGCATCCCTGTCTAGTGCCATTTGATATGGCAAAGGCAGGTGAAAGAGTACCGTTGACTTTGACTCTGGCAGAGGGGGACGAATATAAGGAGAAGATAGCTGCGATAGACTGATCAGGGAAGCCGAATTTCGATACGGCCGCAGACATATACTGCCAACTGACCCTGTTGAAGGCCTTTTCTGCATCTGTGCTGAGCAAAGCTAGCAAAGTTGAAGTGCTCCGCGCCCAATTCATTAGCTGGAGGAGGCGGACAGTATTTTTGTTCCCCTGTCTGCCAGAGACAAACCCAACTTGCTCCTTATGGATGATGTCGGGGAGGATCTGCTGGATCCGTTGAGCCAAGATTTTAGCCCACCATTTTACATCCGTATTAAGGAGAGAGATTGGGCGATAGCTGCCACAGTTTAGGGGGTCTTTGTTCTCTTTATGAATAATCGTAATGTGTGCCGATAGTGATTGGGGGGGGAGATGGCCTCCGTTTAGAAGGTGATTACACATGGAGCGGAAGTGGGGGACTAGGATATCTTGAAAGTTTTTATAGTACGTAATGGAGAAGCCGTCAGGTCCAGGGCTATTCCCTGAGGGGATAGAGGCTAGTACTTTCCGTGCTTCAGAGTCTGTGATTGGGGCTATTAGATGAGTAGCCTGGGCCTGGGTGATATTAGGGAGATGTAGAGAGGAGTGGAATTTGTCCGTGGCTTCTGTGAGGGTGTTAAATGACTGATTCGATGGGGGTGGAAGATTGTAGAGCTCCGTATAAAAGGTGCTAAAGGCCTTCGCAATGTCAGGGGTGGACTTAAGGTGGGTTCCTTTAGCATCTTTGATAGCAGAGATAAAAGAGTCTGAGTGTTGTTTTTTAACTAGCGCTGCCATAAGTTTGTTCCCTTTATCGCCATGAGCGTATGATTTAAACCTGGAACGTAGGAGCAGTTTGGCCGATGTTACATTTAGTAAGTTCTTAAGCTTAGTTCTTGCATCACTAAGTTCAGTGGCACAACTAAGTGCCTGTGATTGTTTGTGCGTAAGCTCGAGCGACTCAATTTGGGACAAAAGGGTGGCGATAGCTTGAGGGCGCTGTTTTTTAATGTGGGAGCCAAGGGCGATAAGTTCACCACAGATCACCGCTTTATGTGTTTCCCAGACAATGGGAGGTGAGGGAGGTGTGGGGCCTGCATTTTTCAGCTGAAAGAACTCGGTCAGTGAGGAGGCCAATTTCTGGGAGTTGGTTTGGTCTAAAATGAGGGTATCATTGAGGCGCCAATTCCATTCCCTTTTCGGGAGGGTAGTCAAGGAGAAATGTAGAAAAATTGGGGAGTGGTCCGACAGAGTAATATTACCTATTTTGGCCTGTAGGAGCAGTTGGGCATGTTTTGAGGATATGAAGAAGTGGTCTAGTCTGTGGTAAGAGGACTTAGAATGGGAAAAGAAGGTATAATCCCTGCCGGAGGGGTTTAGATTGCGCCATGTGTCAAACACACCAAATTTTCTCAGGGCCAGTTTCAAACGCCTTAGGCGTATGTGTGTAATAGCCGATTTCCCAGAGGAGGAGTCCAAGCTAGGGTCTAGGGATACGTTAAAGTCACCTCCTAAAATGACAATACCCTCTTTGAAGGAGGATAGGAGCGAGAGGGTCTGAATCAGCCATTGGACCTGTCCCCTGTTTGGTGCGTACACGTTAGCTAGTGTGATCTGGGTGTCAGCAATTGTGCCCTTCACAAACAAGTACCGCCCTTCGGGATCTGAGGAAGAAGCCGAGACTACAAAGGCGAGTTGTCTGTGAATGGCTATGCTAACTCCTTTGCTAGTCGAACTATGCGTACTGTGGTACCATTGCGAGAATTTTTTGGGTGGTAGTTTAGGAATCTTACCCGACTGGAAGTGGGTCTCTTGGAAGAATGCGATGGAGACCTTATCTTTCTGCAGTAGAGATAGGATTTGCGATCTCTTACATGGCTCATTCAGACCTCTAACGTTGAAAGAGGAAACTATGACTTCAGCCATCACAAGGCGGTAGTAGGGTACATTGCATATCAACAGTTGTAGACCAGTCGAGCGTGGAAGAGGGAGGGAAGGACACAGCAGGAGAAGGGAGGACACGGACAAAATGGACAAAACATCCTCAATTAAAGAAAAGGAGAGTTAAATGCAATAAACAGCATAAAACACATAGAAATGAAAGCTCCACAGGGTGCCCAATGTTGAAGTGATCCTTTCTCATGATGGCGGACAGCCGGGATCCATCGGGCGGGGGGTCTCGTAGAGCACTTGAGGGCCCAAAAGAGGCCATCAGGGGGTAGGGTCGTGAACCAGGTTAGACGGTGGTTAAACCCCAGCTTCAAAGGAGGGGGGGGGGAGTTAGTATGAACTATAAAACTTTGTAATAACAAGGTCCTAAATAGAGCGTAGAGGGAAAGATTCTCTTATGTTGCAGCGAGGGACATCAACAGGGTGTCATCCAGGGTCACAGGCGGGGTGACCGCGGGAAGAAGTGCCCTTGTAGTGGGCTGTAAGGTCAGTTAGTGTCCCATAAGTGACATATCAGCTCAGCAGTGCAGAGGAAGATCGGAAGTAGCGGGAAGGTGGCGTTCCCAGTTGGGTCTGGGTGCTTTACCCGAGGTGACAGTGTTCCACTGGTCTGAGTTTGGAGGCGAGGGTATAGGCTCACCCTGGTCGGCAGGCATCCAGGGCAGTATCTCCAGCGGTGAAATGCCCATGTGAACCCATGCAGCATTTAGATCCTGAGGGTAGCGTATAGTGATCTGTCTCCCATTTTTCATAACGGCCAGGCCAAATGGGTAAAGCCATCTGAGCTGGTTGGCAGAGGCCTTGAGGGCTTCTAGAAGTGGCCGCAGAATTCGGCGTTTCGCCAGCGTAGAAGGAGCCAGGTCTTGAAAAAACAATATCGGTGTGCCTTCAAATTCCAGGCGGTCCGCCTCTCTACTTGCTTTCAGCAGAGCCGCAGTGTCCACATAACTTAGAAGACCACAAACAACATCTCTCGGTGGATCAGAGCCTTTAGGTTTAGGTCTCAGAGCTCTGTGGATCCTTTCAATGGTTATTTTCGCAGCTCTGTCTGTTCCCAAAAGATTCGCCAAAATTTTGCATGCGATTTTTTCCAGAGCTTTCGATGCGAATGATTCAGGCAGGCCCCGGATCCGAATGTTCCGTCTGCGGCTGCGATTTTCCTGGTCTTCGATGGAAAGCAAAGCATCATTGAGCAAAATCATTGTGCGATTTAAGTGCCGCGCATATTTCTCCCTCGTGGCGAATAATCGCATCATGCAAATTTTCTAAGTCTGCCACCCGCTGCCCCATGCTGCGCAGATCTACCTTGATCTCTGCTAGGTCTTGTCGCAGGGGAGCCAGAGCGGAGTCCAGGACCTCCCGAAGAGCCTTCTTTGAAAGTTTTCCACTCCGTTTTCGGGCTCTGTAGTCGGAGATGTCAGAAGCGCTTCCTGCTTCAGAATAGTCTTCTCCCTCAGAGTGATGAGATGCTTCCGACGCCATCTTGGGAGTCTCAGCCACCCGAGTCTTGGGTTGCTTTTTCAGGTATTGCTCCATGTCCAGCTGTTTGGAGCGGACCTGGGTGGGTTCTGCAGGGTCCTTGGTGCGATCTCTCCCCACTTTGCCCATTTGTGCTGGTTAAAGGGTGCTTTAGAAGGGGTTAATCGCCAGCTAGTTGGAGGAGCTCAGCAACAGGCAGCCATTCAGCAAGGCGGCCAAGCTCCGCCCCCGAAATCAGGCTTAATCACAACATGCACAGTTTTAAGCGTTCGCTAAAAACACATCTTTTCAGGGTAGTTTATCACCTTCCTTGATCTAACCTTCCATAACCTATTTATCATTCCCTGAAGCTGAGCCTCCACTGCACCCAGAAGCAGTTCGTATATTTTCTGCTGACCGGCTCATGTGGCTTTATAGCTGCTCCCCTATTCTACCAGGATGGCTGGACTATCGTACATAACATGCAGGATATTTTTATTGATCACCTATCCTCAGTGTATAGGAACCAGCCATCCCATTGAAGTGAATTGGATGGCTTCTTGTAATTAACTGCTCACCACTGCTGTTGTGACAGCGACCAGGTAAACAATAAGGAAAAAGGCTGAGCTGGCACGGCGGATGCCTTCTCTTTAACCAGCTGATTGGTGGGGGTGCCAGGTGTCAACCCACAGCTGATCTGATATTGATGACCTATCCTGAGGATATCCCGAGGGGTTTACAAAAGGATGCAACTCAGTACAGGATCAGTAATGTATTTTACACAGCGACTGCACAAGCAGAATAGTGAGTGCAGCTCTGGAGTATTATAAAGGATATAACTGAGGGCGAGTACAATATAATTAATATAATATTTAAATATAAGAGCAGGGCAACAGCTTGGGAATATTTTACAAGATGCAACTCAGGACAAGTAATAAAATGTTTTTACAATGTTATACATTTGTACGTATTCAATTCAACATTAAAAATTTTTTTTTTTACTATTCGACTTTTTTTTAGATGCACTCAGTACTCCCGGTTAGCTTTTTTTTCCTTAAAAAGCGCTAGAAGTCAAATTGACTGATACAAAAAAAGTACTCTGACGATGGAACCAGCAAACATTCAAGTTCTGGTGTCAGGGAAAGTCTTGAAATGAAAGTAGGAGCAGTTGACAAATGCAAGTGACAAGAAGATTATGTGCAGAAGCTTAGACTACTTCACCAAGAGGACATGAAAAATTGCTAATACAAATAGCTGCCCTGTGAATGATTGAGGGGAAATGAGCATCTAGGTAAGGAAATGGAAACACATTCATTAATAGTCAGTAGTGATGTAACAATAGCAATGCTATGTCCAGAAATATAAAACTCAGCATCGATTTCTGTTAGTAAATGTCAAATAATAGAGAAAAAGCAAAAACTAAATGTAACCTGTTCAGTAACTTGTCCTGTATAAACCCCACTTTGAATCCATTATTTTCCTGGCTTAAAGGTCAGTCTAGGTTGACCGTAGACTGGGGCGTGAGTATACTGTATATTATGTGGGAAGCTGTCAGTGTATATAGGGTGAGCATATATTGATGTATGTGTGCTATTATCTTACAAGACTCCCACGGTGTGCACAGATAACTCTCTGCAGCAAAATAGAAAAAGTTCTTATTCCAAAACCTTTTCCCTAGCTTGTTCTTTTATCCTGGAGCTGCATGATTTTATGTGAAATCATCTCCTACATCCTGTCATTCAAGATTTAGAGGTCTTAAATAAAGCTTGATAGCATGGATAGACAGATGGAAGGCCTTTTGACGGTTACTTGCAGAGACAGACGCCAACAGCAAACGGTCCCTGTACAAAAACAGTATATGTACCTCTCGTACCTAAGTGGAGGATTCTGATGATAAGCTTGCTGACTACTTCCAACAACAACCAAAAGAATGTTGAGTGGACCTCTGTAGTATAATACAAGATTAGGGATAAGCCAACCCGTGGAAGTTCGGGTTTGGCCAAAATTCAGTTCAAAGTTGGGGTTTGGGACCCGAACTTTACCCCGAACCCCACTGAAGTCAATAGGGACCCAAACTTCACTTTATTATTTTCCGTTGTAACATGGTTATATCGGAAAATAATAGCATTCTTAGAATGCAAAACAATATGGCCACTTAGGGGTTGAAAAAAACAACAACTCACCTCATCCACTTGATTGCGCTGCAGCAGCTTCTTCTATCTTCACTGAACAGGACCTGCCCCAAATGACCTGCGATATGCGTGATGACGTCACCGCGCTTTCCCTTGGTCTTTTCAATGCAACATCTTTCAAGTGCAACTCTTTAAGTGCACATACCAAATTATACCAGAATGTAATATTATGGATATGGAATCCACTTTGTCATCACTGCCTACTGACCATTACCCAATTCTCTCCTCTCCAGGTATGTCGGCACTCTAACTTCTGCACTCAATTTTTCCAGAGTCTGATAATGCCCACATCCCTCATCTTTCCTTCTCATCCCCTGGTATGTCTGCATTGAACCTAACTGCTGCACCCAACTTTTCCAGAGTCTGATATTGTCCACGCCCCTCATCTTTCCTTCTCATCCCCTGGTATGTCTGCATTGAGCTTTAATGTCTCTTTCCCTGCTGGATTTATTGAGCATTTGTTTACATTGACTATTTCACCCTGTATCTGGTCCTCCCTTGATTAGGCCAAATGTAGCTCCCTCCCCTCTTGTTCACACCTGATTGAACACTGAGTTGTATAAATCTAAGTCCTTAGGTGTTTCAGACCTTGGTCTTTTCAATGCAACATCTTTCAAGAGCAACTCTTTAAATGCACATACCGAATTATACCAGAACTGAACCAAAAGGGGACCAAAGGTAATTACAGAAATAGTTAATGCAAACAATGTTTCAATCTTCCATCTTACTCTTCCCACTTTTCCAAAACCTCCTGAAACACCCCCACATCCATTCACCCAGCAAGGAACTATTTATCTCTCCCTCCATCTTACCATCTCATCTGATCGCTTGCACAAACCTGTTTGGCAATAGTGATGAGCGGCATAGGCAATATTCGTTTTCACGATATTTCACAAATTTATCGCATAATATTCACAATAAATTTGAGAATTCTAGAATTCGGTATTTCCAGTCATTATTTTCACGATTGCGCAAATCGGAACTAATTATGCGCATATTTTTGCGCAATACATGCAACTTCACATTTTATCAGGTCTGAGTAGATATTACTGATTGGTGCACTAAGTATTGTTGTGATATCACAGCACATTGTCTGTAGCATGTATGTATGGACAGCAGAGAAACAGTCTTTCCTATCACCCTGCACTGGAACCTATCAGGTACACTATATCACTATCTAACCTACACTGACTATCTCCCACTAACTATCTGTATTATATATATGAGCTAACTAACTATCTAATGTAATTGGATAAGGAATAGGATCCAGATGAAAGCACAGAGCACAGCAATAACACTGCTCTCTCTCTCTCAGAACTGCAAAAAACAGCAGAAAATGGCTGCTGGGGACTTTCTTATATAGTAAGGCGTAGGCAACTTTCCTATTGGTTGCTATGGATGTTGCTAAGCACTGACAAAGATATTGCAGCCTTCTCATTAGCCCACAAGCAAGAAGGGAGGTTACTGATGAAAAAAAAATCTAGAATATTCGTGATTACGAATATATAGCACTATGTTCTACATCTTCTCGAAGAGCTGATATTCACGATAAAAATATGCGATTAAAATATTCGCGATCAACACTATTTGGTAACATAAAGCACTTCCTTCCCAAACACACACAGATACCTCATACCCTCTTTTATTCTCACCTACTAACACTTTCTCTGCTTCTTTTTATTGCTGGCGATATCATTCCAAATCCAGCCCCCCTCAGCAAATCCCCACTTACACCTCTACCTCCTAATACAAATCTCCTACAAATTTCTGCAACCCCTTAAACCTAATAACCATTCCTCTGACCCCTGCTCCTTTGGTTCCTATTGCAGGAGCATTATGGAATGCACGCTCTGTCTGTAACAAACTGTCCTACATTCATGACCTCTTCATCTCTCGAAAACTTTCCTTTCTGGGTCTCACAGAAACATGGCTGACACCCTCTGACACCTCCTCCCCTGCTGCACTCTCTTATAGTGGATTTCATTTCACTCACACCCCCAGCCCCAGCTGCAAACATGATGGAAGAGTTGGTCTTTTCCTATCAGACACCTGCTCCTACAGCCCAACTCCACTGCCACCCTCTATTACACTCACTTCATTTGAAGTACACTCTGCTCGCATCTACTCTCCCTCCAACCTTCAAGTAGCTGTCATTTACCGCCCCCCAGGCCCAGCCACCATCTTTCTTGACCACTTTAACACCTGGCTCCTACACTTTTTTTCTGCTGACATCCCCACTATCATCATGGGTGACTTCAACATCCCTATTGACACCTGCCACTCAGCCGCCTCTAAACTCCTATCACTCTCTTCATCCTTCGGCTTCTCACAGTGGTCTTCCGCTCCCACCCACAGAGATGGTCACACTCTGGATCTTATCTTTACCTGCCTCTTCTCCCTATCTAGCCTTTCTAATTTGCCTCTTCCCCTATTCGACCACAACCTACTTACATTCTCTTCACTAATCTCTTCTGCTGCTCCCCACACACTAACACACTCCCCAGGAACCTTAAACATCTCGACTTTTGCTTGCTTTCTGACTCTCTTCTGCCACTCTCTACCATTTGCTCCTTCTAAGACCCAGATACTGCCACCACCTTATATAACACCACAAAAAGTACAGCTCTGAACATTGTTGCTCCCCTCACACACAACAAAATCTGAAAAATCAACAGACAACCCTGGCACACCAACCTGACCAAAAACTCAGACAAGCTTCCAGGGCTGCTGAGCGGCGATAGAAGAAATATCATTCTAAGGATCACTTTACCACATACAAGCAATCCCTCCTCATATACAAAACAGGCCTACTTCTCATCTCTCATATCTTCCCTGTCCCACAGCCCTAAACAACTTTTTAACACTTTTAACTCCCTTCTCCGTCCCCCGGCGCCCCCACCCTCTCCTCTCATCTCAGCTGAGGACTTTGCCACATACTTCATACAAAAGATAGTCAACATCAGAGAAAGCTTCAGTGCACAGTCCCCATAGACCCTCTACACAACTGCTCAGTCCTCTTCTCCCAAAACCCACTTCAACACCATTACAGAAGAAAAATTCTCCACTCTACTCTCCAGATCACATCTCGCCACCTGTGCACTTGACCCAATCCCATCCCACCTTATCCCTAACCTCACCACAGTGTTTATCCCAGCCCTAACAACTCATCTTGTCAACCCATCACCAACCTCTGGAGTCTTCCCCTCTGGTTTTCAACATGCTACCATTACACTCATCCTAAAAAAGCCTTCACTTGACCCATCTTCTTTGTCCAGTTATCGCCCAATATTACTTCTTCCATATGCTTCAAAGCTACTTGAGCAACATGTTCATTCTGAACTGTCCTCTCACCTCTCCTCCTGCTCCCTCTTTGACCGGCTACAATCTGGCTTCCGACCCCACCACTCAACTGAGACTGCCTTTACCAAAGTCACCAATGACCTACTAACAGCCAAAACCAAAAAACATTTCTCTGTCCTCCTTCTCCTTGACCTGTCCTCTGCCTTTGACACTGTCAACCACTCCCTTCTGTTACAAACTCTCTCATCTCTTGGCATCACTGACCTGGGTCTCTCCTGGATCACATCATACCTCACAAAGCGGACATTTAGCGTCTCCCACTCTCACACCACCTCCTCGTCTCATTCCCTCTCTGTTGGTTTCCCGCAAGGCTCTGTCCTCTCTACTAACAAATACATACAAGGCTGTTCCCATCCTGTCCCCTCCCTACATCTCTGAGCTACTTTTCCGATACATCCCCACACGCAATCTCCGATCCTTAAAAGATCTCCTTCTCTCCTCTCCTTTTATCACAACTTCCCACAATCGCCTCCAAGATTTCTCCCGTGCATCCCCCACACTCTGGAACTCGCTACCCCAACATATCAGACTCTCACCTACAGTGGAATCCTTAAAAATAAACCTAAAAACCCACCTCTTCAGACAAGCCTACAACCAGTAACCCTGCTGCCTCTATACAGCCATGACCAACTTTAACCTCTTCTACTGTATCCTTCTCCCATACCATGTAGATTATAAGCCCTCACGGGCAGGGCACTGTTTCCTTCTGTACCAGTTTGTAACTCGTCTTGTTCAAGCTTAGTGCAATTGTGTGTATTATGTATGTTTACTCCTTTTCATATGCACAGTGCTATGGAATGAATGGCGCTTTAATAATAAATATTAATACTAATAAATACAGAGACTCCACCAGCAGAATAATGAGTACAGCTCTGGAATATCATATGTACACAGTGAGTGTGTAGCGAGCCAGAAGGAGAGCATAGGATAGGCTCAGTTGTACTCATGATGGCAGTCCTCGCTATGTCACTCCCTGGGCCCTGTGGTAATGGGAATGGTGCACATTTTCTTACCTTCAGAGCACACTCTGATTATGGGGTTGTCCTACCTGGTGTTGGTTGTGGTGCCCTTACTGTTGCTGGGTGTTAAGGGTACAAGGTAGGGTCCCAAATGAAACTTGCAGAAGGCAATACAATACTGTTTGGATGCAGGTGTTGATGCATGAATTGAAAAGGCTGGGTTTTGTTATGAACAACTGTTCTTTACTTACCAATACAGTTTAAAGGGAACCTGTCACCTCTACTATGCTACCCTCACTGAGCGTTTCTAAATGTCCATTGTGTTACCCTAAACATATAAATTACACTTTTAATTTCATTTGCAGACAAATTCAATAAGTATTATGCATTTTTGTACTTCCTGCCTTTTATGCAAAATAAGATAAAAAAGAGTCATATCTTACTTGTGTGACCAGAGAAGAGTCATATTTTCAAGCTCTGACTCATCTCAGGTTAATTTGCATATGTATCAAATCGGTTTTATTTACACAATAAAAGCACACAGAGCTATGGGGACTGGGTATTGCGGATGTGCTAGCGGCCATCTAACAACCCATGTCCTCAGCTCTATGCACAAAATCCTGGTGACAGGTTCCCTTTAAAAGAATAGTAGCAGTCTTTATCATGCAGGGACTTGCAGATCTTATTAACATTGCAACTCCCGCAGTTCATACAGTTCTGTAGTCTGCAAAGGTGATAAAAAGGCCTCATGCTCCCTGAGTGTCTCTCTGAATAGATTATGCAATCTTCCTAATTCAACCATGGGGCATCCCGCCTTTACGACACACTAAGTTCTGTTCCTTGCACAGGTTAATACAGTAAGAAGTGGCCAAAGGAGGAAAAAGGCGCTCATAGGGTGAGTACACAGCATCTGGACGCCGCACGTGCCAGAAGCTGGGAGCAGCGCAATTTCCATCAGCAGCATTTTCATAGACTTGAAAAAGGGGTCCACAGTACCCCGAAAGGCGTTGTCACGATAACAAAAACAATTAAAAAAACCTATTGGTTTGAAACAAACTCTGGTTGTGTTTTGCGCCTATGGTCCACCCTCCACTCGACCCCAGAGTCCAGTGGATATATACTTCATCCTTGCACAGGTTAAGGAGGGTTCACATCAGCGCTGGCTCGGACTGGCCCACAAGGGTACAGGGGAATCCCCCGGTGGGCCCCTGAGCAAGGTGGACCCCTAGTCTCCCACCCCCTGCACGAGTGGCTCATAACATAGTAGACTTACTGCACTATATATATATATATATATATATATATATATATATATATATATATATATATATTTGTGTAAGGCGCCTACAATAGTACAGTGAGGAACCCTAGGAAATAGGGTAATGAACGTAGTCGGTTGTGGTGTGCCGAAACCGAGGATGAGGTAGGCCTGAGAAAGAAGAGGGCCTACCCAAGGAAAAGATGTGGAAAGGAATGAGTGTGAATAAGTGGAGTGGTGGGAGGGTCAAGCAGTTCTGACCTTGGACGGTACAGGAGCCAGGTAAGGGGAGTGCCTTAAATAGGCTGGAGGTGGATCTCGGCCCCTCCCACAAATCCAGGCAAATTGCCTTAACACATATATATATATATATATATATTTATATATATTCAATTTTCCGCGCCTCAACCAGCCTATGTTCATATAAAAAACTTGTTAGATTATTTATTATATTTGAATGTATCCACATGGTGGGCCCCCAAAATAAATTTTACTGGTGGGCCCTAGGTACCCCAGTCCGACACTGCATCAGCGTTATGAATTCCGTTATTGTTTTCCCTTATAACATGGTTATAATGGAAAATAACGGAACTTGTAAGACAGAATTCAAAATGGAAACCTTTAGAGGCATACCGTTTTCATCCATCATAAAAGAGGTCTATGGGCAAGCAGAACGGATCCATCTGGTTTCCATTATCTAGGACGGAAAAGAAAGTCCTGTTGACAGCATCCTAATCAGCGACCTCCCTATCAAACTCTTTGCATAGATACATAGCTGTGGTTCGCCTATTTAACCCGTTCCTGACATACGCCATACATGTATGGCAGATGTCGGGTCTTTAAAGATGGTACCCAATCCAGATCAGAGACAGTGCTATTGCCACCGAGTTTCTGCTGTTTCACAAAGCAGACACCCAGGTCTAATGTCTGCAATCAGTGATAATGCTGATCGCAGACATTTAAATCCTTAGAGGTCCAAAGGGATTCCCAGCACAGAATTCAGAGAAGCTGTTTGTTCTCTGTGGTAGCCTTAGCCTACTTTCACACTAGCGTTTGGGTGTCCGCTTGTGAGCTCCGTTTGAAGGGGCTCACAAGCGGCCCCGAACGCATCCGTACTGCCCTAATGCATTCTGAGTGGACGCGGATCCGCTCAGAATGCATCAGTCTGGCAGTGTTCAGCCTCCGCTCCGCTCAGCAAGCGTTGCAGCGTTCGGGTGTCCGCCTGGCCGTGCGGAGGCAAGCGGATCCGTCCAGACTTACAATGTAAGTCAATGGGGACGGATCCGTTTGACACAATATGGCTCAATCTTCAAACGGATCCGTCCCCCATTGACTTTCAATGTAAAGTCTGGACGGATCCGTTCAGGCTACTTTCAGACTTAGAATTTTTTTCAAACTATAATGCAGACGGATCCGTTCTGAACGGATCCAAACGTCTGCATTATAGGAGCGGATCCGTCTAAGCAGACATCAGACGGACCCGCTCTGAACGGTAGTGTGAAAGTAGCCTTAGTCTCTCTGAGGTATTCAAGGCTATCACAGCAGTAGTTCCCATGGAGGCCTGCAGATGGCAGGGCTCCATAGGAACATGGCGCAACTTCCATAGACTGTAATGTTAATTCATTTCAGTCTAAGGGACAAACGATCGTAATGATTGCATGCTCAAGTCCCCTAAGGAGACTCAATACAAGTCGCAAGAAGCACAATCAAGAAGCAAAAAAAAAACTTTTAAAAATAATAAGTAAATAAACTATAGAAATATATATATATATATATATATATAGATTCCAAAAACGAGGCAGCACTCCAATGGAAGTAAAAACGTGGATCCTTTATTCCCCTCTGTGCAACGTTTCAACCGTCTCAATGCGGTCTTTCTCATGCTTGAGAAAGACCGCATTGAGACGGTTGAAACGTTGCACAGAGGGGAATAAAGGATCCACGTTTTTACTTCCATTGGAGTGCTGCCTCGTTTTTGGAATCTATACTTATTTATAGCCGTCTTAGCCTGCGGCTGAGAGGACTTGCACCCACTGCTTTTTGTCTTGTGCTGCTGAGTTCTGTTTTTGGTTTCTTTCTATATATATATATATATATATATATATATATATAAAATAAAGATCAGTTGCACCTCTGCATCCTAAAAGGCCTTTACTATTAAAATATAAACATATTTATCCTGTACAGTGAACTTAAATCAAATTGGTTGATTTGGCATTTGTCACTTCACCTCCCCCAAAATTTTTTACAAAAAGTTATCAAAAAGACTTGCACACTCCACAATGGTATCTCTGGAAAATACAGATTGTATATGGTGTTGCAAAGAAAAAACATTTTTTTCAAAATTTTTTTTTTTTCCCCCCAGTATTAAAGCGCAAGAAAAACTATGTAAATGTAGTATTGTTGTAACCGTACTGACCCAGATAATGACAGGAACTGGTCAGCTTTACCACATAGAGAATGCTGTAAAAAAAAAATGGCACATTTCTTTTTTTTCCCCAATTACATTACATTTGGAATTTTTTTCTAGCTTTCTACTACATCGTATGCTAAATACAATAGTGCCATTAAAAAGTACCACTTGTCCCATAAAAAAGAAGTCCTCATACAGCTAAGTTAATAGAAATATTACAAATGTTATGGATCCGGGAAGACAGGGAGTAAAAAAAAGAAAATGCAAAAACAGAAAAATGCTGATCTGAGGCTCCATTATGATACTTTTTCTTAATATGAAAATTAGTCCTTTGGTGCAATTAGGATGTCATCATTGCTCTTCTTGCACCCAAGCTCTACTCTTTTTTTGGCCAGCCCCTTTCTGGCCACTTTGATCGACAGGGCCAGGCAGAGGTAAAGCAGCAAGGGGGTTGGCCACAGAAAGGAGTGGAACTTGGGTGCAATAAGACCAATGGTTATGCCCTCATGACACACAAGGTAAAAGTATAACTCTGGAACGGAGACTCGTGTCAACAAAAGACATATAGTGTTTAAATGAGGTGAACCACAGCTATGCATCCATTCAAACTGCTGGACAGGGAGGTTGCTGGTGACAGATTCCCTTTAACCCCTTTAGGACACAGCCTTATTTCACCTTAAGGACCAGGCCATTTTTTGCAAATCTGACCAGTGTCACTTTATGTGGTGATAACTTTAAAACGCTTTTACTTATCCAGGCCATTCTGAGATTGTTTTTTCGTCACATATTGTACTTCGTAACATTTACCAAAATTTTGTAAAAATTAGCAAATTTCCAAGTTTCAATTTCTCTACTTCTATAATACATAGTAATACCTCCAAAAATAGTTATTAGTTTACATTCCCCATATGTCTACTTTATGGATCATTTTGGGAATGACATTTTATTTTTTGGGTACGTTACAAGGCTTAGAAGTTTAGATGCAAATCTTGAAAATTTTCCGAAATTTGTAAAAACCCACTTTCCAGGGACCAGTTCAGGTCTAAAGTCACTTTGTGAGGCTTACATAATAGAAACCACCCAAAAGTGACCCCATTCTAGAAACTACACCCCTCAATGTATTCAAAACTGATTTTACAAACATCATTATCCCTTTAGGTGTCCCCCAAGAGTTGATGGCAAATGGAGATGAAATTTCAGAATTTCAATTTTTTGCCAAATTTTCCATTTTAATCATTTTTTTCCACTAACAAAGCAAGGATTAACAGCCAAACAAAACTCTACATTTATTGCCCTGAATCTGCGGTTTACAGAAACATCCACTATGTGGTTGTACACCACTGTCCGGCCCCACGTCAGGGCATAGAGGGAAAGGAGTGCCGTATGGTTTTTGGAAGGCAGATTTCGCTGGACTGGTTTATTTACACCATGTCCCATTTGAAGCCCCCCTGATGCACCCCTAGAGTAGAAACTCCAAAAACGTGACCCCATTTTGGAAACTACAAGATAAGGTGGCAGTTATTTTGGTACTATTTTAGGGTACATATGATTTTTGGTTGCTCTATATTACACTTTTTGTGAAGCAAAGTAACAAAAAATAGAAATTCTGAAATTTCATCTCCATTTGCCATTGACTCTTGTGGAACACTTTAAGGGATAACAAAGTTAGTAAAATCAGTTTTGAATGCCTTAAGGGGTGTAGTTTCTTAAATGGGGTCACTTTTTGGAGTTTCTTCTCTAGGGGTGCATCAGGGGGGGCTTCAAATGGGACATGGTGTCAAAAAACAAGTCCAGCAAAAACTGCCTTCCAAAATCCATATGGCATTCCTTTCCTTCTGCGCCCTGCCGTGTGCCCGTACAGCAGTTTACGACCACATATGGGGTGTTTCTGTAAACTAAAGAATCAGGGCAATAAATGTTGAGTTTTGTTTGGCTGTTAACCCTTGCTTTGTTACGGGAAAAAAATCACCTGTTTTGGCACCGTTTTTATTTTTTATTATTTACAATGTTCATCTGACAGATTAGATCAAGTGCTATTTTTATAGAGCAGGTTGTAATAGATGCAGGGATACCTAATATGTTTACTTTTTTACATTTATTTAAGTTTTACACAATAATATCATTTTTGAAACAAAAAAAATCATTTTAGTGTCTCCATAGTCTGAGAGCATAGTTTTTTTATTTTTTGAGCGATTGTCTTAGTTAGGGTCTCATTTTTTGCAGGATGCGATGACTGTTTTAATTTTATGATTTTGGGGTGCATATACCTTTTTGATTGCTTGCTATTACGCTTTTTGTGATGTAAGGTGACAAAATTATGGCTTTTTTTACACCATTTTTATTTTTTATTTTTACTTTGTTCACCTGAGGGGTTAGATCATGTGATATTTTTATAGAGCAGTTTCTTACGGACACAGGAATACCTAATATGTGTACCTTTTTTTATTTATTAAGGTTTTACACAATAATATCATTTTTGAAACCCAAAAAACTTGTTTTAGTGTCTCCATAGTCTGAGAGCCATCGTTTTTTTATTTTTTGGGCCATTGTCTCATGTAGGGGCTCATTTTTTGCGGGATGAGGCGGCGGTTTGAATGGTACTATTTTGGCATACATACGACTTTTTTATCACTTTTATTACCTTTTTTTGGAAGTAAGGTGGGCAAAATTTCTATTTCATCATAGTTTTTATTTTTTATTTTTAACTTTTTTTTTTACTTTTTAAAAATTTTTTTTTACCCAGACCCACTTGGTTCTTGAAGAGCCAGTGGGTCTGATGTCTGTATAATACAGTACAGTACACTATATAGTGTACTGCACTGTTTTTCACTCACACTTTAGCACAGATCTGTTCAGCACTATGGACAGCAGGATGCCTGAGAAGGCGTCCTGTTGCCATGGGAACCTTCCCCGTCTACCACAACTGAGCAGACGGGGAAGGGGAGAGAGGGGGGCTCCATCGCTCTGTGACCCCATCCTGTCCGGGGGCTGCAAAGGCACAGCTCCCTCCCCTTCCATACAGCGGTCCCTACGGACCGCGGCATGGAAGGGGTTAGAACAGCTGACATCTGAAAAACGCTAGTGTGAAAGTACCCTAAGACGTGCTTGTAGATTGTAAGCCCTCACCTGCAGGGCCCTCTCTCCTTCTCTACCAGTTTGCAACTCGTCGTGTTGTTCATGCTTAGTGCAATTGTCTGTATTATGTATGTGCACCCCTTATCATATGTACAGTGTGGAATGAATTGTGCTTTAATAATAAATAACAATAATAATAATGATGTGCTAAATTTATTAAGAAGCACATGCATTAAGATTTACAGGTATACCCTCTTGCTGAATGTGCAGTGTGACAAAGGGTTTATGCGACCTGGGATCAGCTAGTGAAAACAATCTTTGGGTGCTAGTTCATGATATATAGAATCTATTCAGTATTCATTTCTGACCTACAAATGGTGAAATGTCTGTTCGTTTATTCACCTTGTTATCTTCAACCTCCTATCAACCATTGTCACCTTCTTCAAGTTTGGAAAGGTCAGTGGTAATAATTTTCCCAACAATCACATCTTGCCTCTGACAATGATTAGGGAATCTTTCCCATTCTCGCTTGTTTTCCTGCACATATTGTGAGAATCTGCTCATTAAAAGCTCAAATTATTGACAGAGGGATAAATACCACTTCACTATATGAGAGAGAAGTTGAGAGCAAGGTTAGGGTCATGTATTCTGAAGATAGTGCCCCAGAAGTTGTGTGATGGCCAGTGTTGTAATTGTCTAAAGGAAATTACTATTATAGTGATTCCCATATTTACACAGTCGAGTCACATTATTATGACCACGTCATACTTTCAACATCGGTGGGGTATAGCTCATGAAGGATGTATCTTGAGCTGACTTGGTGGGTATTTAAGGTGCTAAATAGGCTGTCTGCAAGAACACCAATGTATTGCTCTCACACTGCAGAACACCAAAAATGTTGAACCCACATATACAATACAAATTCAATCATGGTTAAAAATTCATAGATAAAAAGGCACACAAAATGAGCAGTTTTTGACCCACAATTCAGCCATAAACACCTCATGGGAAGAAGGCACAATATACAGTAAACCCACAAAAACAATAGTAACTGCTATGGTGGATATAACGATATCTCCCAAGGAAGTAGCTGGATGAAACACACGTCGGAGTGCTGGTCATCTCCTGAGTTATTTGGTCTGTATACACTGTATCCATGCTGCAATCATTTTTGCCTTTTTATTCCTTTGCTCTTAGGTATATGTTTTCTTAACAATACTTTATACAACTTTTGGATGGGTATTTATTTTCTGCAGCTTTTTGACACACTTGATACACTAGCATAGGGATAGTCCAAACTAGCAGCCATATTCTGTTTTCTGTGATATGTTTTTTTTTTTATAATAGGCGCTGCATTTGACGGTTTCTGGCTAGGATAAACCGGGTTTACATTGTGGATACCTTTATGTCCACCATAGCAGTTACTATTGCTTTTGTGGGTTTATATTGTGCCTTCTTCCCAGGAGGTGTTTGGAGCGGAATTGTGGGTCCAAAACTGCTCATTGTCACGGATCAGCGGGTGTGAACCCACTGTGCCACTGACTGGCTATACTCTGGAGTGGCGTGTCTAAGCAACTACCTGTTTTTCACTACAGCCTCTGATGGTGAAGATAGACTTGAACCGTTAGGGTAGTTGCCAGGGGCTACTCCAGAGCAATCCCTGAGTCAGTGGCAACTGATCCGGGTGGACCAGGAGATACCTGAGTAGGTACCAGAAGTACAAGCATAGCCAGGTGGGCAGAGACATTACCAGGAGCAACGGTGCAGGACTGAGGGATGAGGCAGAGATGTGGTCAGACAGGCAATAGATCAGGGCATGTGACACAGGTACAGGACAGGCAATCTGGTTCGGCAACAAGAGAGTCAAAGCAAGCAGGCAGGGATCAGATGATAACCAGAGTCCAGGAACAAAGTATAGATCAGGAGTAGAGTTGAGCGAACCCGAACTGTAAAGTTCGTGTTCGTACTGAACTTTAGCTTTTTTTGGACCCGGACCCGAACCCGAACATTTACGTAAAAGTTTGTGTTCGGTGTTCAGCGATTTTTATGGCGCTTTTTGAAAGGCTGCAGAGCAGCCAATCAACAAGCATTTAACTGTGTGCCCTTAGAAGCCATCACAGCCATACCTACTATTGGCATGGCTGTGATTGGCCAACTGCAGCATGTGACCCAGCCTCTATATAAGGCTGAGTCACGTAGCGCTGCATGTCACTCTGCTATTCTTAGTGTAGGGAGAGGATGCTGCTGCTGTCAGGGACACATCAGGGATAAATACTAAGAATAACTGCCTTATAACTCAGCGATCTCAATCCAATGTGTTTTGTGGGTGCAGTGCACAGTTTTTTAAGCCTGCACTGAGCCAACTTCTGTTGAAAACGCATTTTTTTTACTTCAGTTTGTCACTATGAATACCTAATCGGCAGCCATTTTATACAGACATGCTGGTGCTGCACTATCTGCATGTCTGCTAGTCCAGAAATACAGCTTTTTTGCTGACTGTGCTTAAAAAATTATTTTTTTTCATATAGTGCACCAGCACTATCTATCTGCATGTCTGCTAATCATACAGATTTTTTGCTGACTGTGTTTATAAAAAAAAAAAATTTCATATAGTGCACCAGCACTAGCTATCTGCATGTCTGCTAGTCCAGAAATACAGCTTTTTTGCTGACTGTGCTTAAAAATTTATTTTTTTCATATACTGGTCATCTTTGATTACACGTGCATAAGTGACTGTCACATTTAGGCCACAAATACGGCCATTAGGTTACTGCGTTTAAAAAAAATACTTTTTTTCATATACTGGTCATCTTTGATTACACGTGCATAGGTGAAAGTCACATTTAGGCCACCACAAATACGGCCATTCGTTTACTGCGGTTGAAATAAACCGTGTGTTCATATACTGCTCATTTTGAATTTAACGTACATAGAATACAGTCACATTTATGCCACAAATACGGCCATTCATTTACTGCGGTTGAAATAAACCATGTGTTCCTATACTGGTCATCTTTGATTACACGTGCATAGGAGACAGTCACAGTTAGGCCACAAATACGGCCATTCGTTTACTGCGGTTGAAATAAACCGTGTGTTCATATACTGCTCATTTTGAATTTAACATACATAGAATACAGTCACATTTAGGCCACAAATACGGCCATTCGTTTACTGCGGTTTAAATAAACCATGTGTTCACATGCTGGTCATCTTTGATTACACGTGCATAGGTGACAGTCACATTTAGGCCATAAATACGGCCATTAGTTAACTGCGGTTGAAATAAACCGTGTGTTCATATACTGGTCATCTTTGATTACACGTGCATAGGTGACAGTCACATTTAGGCCAAAAATATGGCCATTCGTTTACTGCGGTTGAAATAAACCGTGTGTTCATATGCTGGTCATCTTTAATTACACGTGCATAGGTGACAGTCACATTTAGGCCACAAATACGGCCATTCGTTTACTTCTTTTTAAATAAACCGTGTGTTCATATACTGATCATTTTGGATTTAACGTACATCGAATACAGTCACATTTAGGCCACAAATACCGCTGTCATATAGAGTTTAAAAAATAAATTTGAGTGCAATACCCTACATCAGGGTTTATATTGGCGGTTAATTATTTTCAACATACTTAACCAATTTTTACTTTGCTTTGTGAACGCTTACTATAAGGCAAACATCTAATAAGGGACGCGGTCATGGTCGCAGTGGTGGTGTTGGTGGAGCCTCTGGTGCAGGGAGAGGACGTGGCCTTTCTGCCACAGCTACACGTCCTACTGAACCTACTACCTCAGGTCCAAGTAGCCGCCAGAATCTACAGCGATATTTGGTCGGGCCTAATGCCGTTCTAAGGATGGTAAGGCCTGAGCAAGTACAGGCGCTAGTCGATTGGGTGGCCGACAGTGGATCCAGCACGTTCACATTATCTCCCACCCAGTCTTCTGCAGAAAGTGCACAGGTGGCACCTGAAACCCATGCCCATCAGTCTGTCACATCACCCCCGTGCATATCGGGGAACCTGTCTGAGCCTCAAGTCATGCAGCAGTCTCTTATGCTGTTTGAAGACTCTGCTGGCAGGGTTTCCCAAGGGCATCCACCTAGCCCTTCCCCAGGGGTGGAAGACATAGAATGCACTGACGCACAACCACTTATGTTTCCTGATGAGGACATGGGAATACCACCTCAGCACGTTTATGATGATGACGAAACACAGGTGCCAACTGCTGCGTCTTTCTACAGTGTGCAGACCTAAAAGGAGGTCAGGGAGTAAGATTGGGTGGAAGACGATGCAGGGGACGATGAGGTCCTAGACCCCACATGGAATGAAGGTCGTGCCACTGACTTTCAGAGTTCGGAGGAAGAGGCAGTAGTGAGACCGAGCCAACAGCGTAGCAAAAACGGGAGCAGGGTGCAAAAGCAGCGTAAATTCCCACCTAGCCACCCTCGATCCCTTGCCCTGAATGCCAGCATTTCTAAACTGCTGGCCTTTGAAATGCTGTCATTCAGGCTGGTGGAGATTTACAGCTTCAAACAGCTCATGTTGCTTGCTGTCCCACAGTACGTCGTTCCCAGCTGCCACTACTTCTCCAGGAGAGCCGTGCCCTCCCTGCACAACCAAGTATCGGATAAAATCAAGTGTGCACTGCGCAACGCCATCTGTGGCAAGGTCCACCTAACCACAGATACGTGGACAAGTAAGCACGGCCAGGGACGCTATATCTCCCTAACTGCACACTGGGTAAATGTAGTGGCGGCTGGGCCCCAGGTGGAGAGCTGTTTGGCGCACGTCCTTCCGCCGCCAAGGATCGCAGGGCATCATTCTTTGCCTCCTGTTGCCTCCTTTTCCTACTCGGCCTCCTCGTCCTCTTCTACCACCTCCTCATCCGTTCAGCGACAGACGTTCACCACCAACTTCAGCACAGCCAGGGGTAAACGTCAGCAGGCCATTCTGAAACTGATGTGATTGGGTGACAGGCCCCACACCGCGCAGGAGTTGTGGCGGGGTATAGAACAACAGACCAACGAGTGGTTGCTGCCAGTGGGCCTCAAGCCCGGCCTGGTGTTGTGCGATAATGGGTGAAATCTTGTTGCAGCTCTGGGACTAGCTGGTTTGATGCGCATCCCTTGCCTGGCGCATGTGCTGAATTTGGTGGTGCAGAAATTCATTCACAACTACCCCGACATGTCTGAGCTGCTGCATAAAGTGCGGGCCGTCTGTGCGCGCTTCCGGCGTTCTCATCCTTCCGCCGCTCGGCTGTCTGCTCTACAGCATAACTTCGGCCTTCCCGCTCACCGCCTCATATGCGACGTGCCCACCAGGTGGAACTCCACCTTGCACATGCTGGTGAGACTGTGCGAGCAGCAGCAGGCCCTAGTGGAGTTTCAGCTGCAGCACGCACGTGTGAGAACAGCGCCACTTCACCACCAATGACTGGGCCTCCATGCGAGACCTGTGTGCCCTGTTGCGCTGTTTCGAGTACTCCACCAACATGGCCAGTGGCGATGACACCGTTATCAGCGTTACAATACCACTTCTATGACTCCTTGAGAAAACACTTAGGGCGATGATGCAACAGTATGTGGCCCAGGAAAAGGGAAGGAAGAGGGGTCATCTCTAACACTTTCAGGCCAGTCTTTTAGAAGTGGCCCAGAAAGAGGATTTTTGCAACAGCAGAGGCCAGGTACAAACTTGGCCAGCCAGGGCCCACTACTGGAGGACGAGGAGGATGAGGATGAGAAGGAGGATGGGGATGAAGCATGTTCACAGCGGGGTGGTATCCAACGCAGCTCGGGCCCATCACTGGTGCGTGGCTGGGGGGATACGGAGGACGCAGACGATACGCCTCCCACAGAGGACAGCTTGTCCTTACCTCTGGGCAGCCTGGCACACATGAGCGACTACATGCTGCAGTGCCTGCGCAATGACTGCAGAGTTAACCACATTTTAACGTGTGCTGACTACTGGGTGGCCACCCTGCTGGATCCCCGTTATAAAGACAATGTGCCGTCCTTAATTCCCTCACTGGAGCGTGATCGGAAGATGCGCGACTACAGGCGCACACTGGTAGACGCGCTCCTGAGAGCATTCCCGACTGACGCAGAGGGACAAGTGGAAGCACAAGGTGAAGGCAGGGGAGGAGGAAGAGGTCGCCAACGCAGCTGTGTCAGCGCCAGCAGCTCAGAAGGCAGGGTTAGCATGGCCGACATGTGGAAAAGCTTTGTCACCTCGCCGCAACAATCGGCCCCAACTGCTGATATGGAGCGTGTTAGCAGGAGGCAGCATTTGAACAACTTAGTGGAACAGTACCTGTGCACACGCCTACACGTACTGACTGATGGTTCTGCCCCATTCAACTTCTGGGTCTCCAAATTGTCCACATGGCCAGAGCTTGCCCTGTATGCCTTGGAGGTGTTGGCCTGCCCTGCAGACAGTGTACTCTCTAAACGTGTATTTAGCACGGCAGGAGGCGTCATTACAGACAGACGCAGCCGCCTGTCCACAGCCAACGTGGACAAGCTCACGTTTATTAAAATGAACCAGGCTTGGATCCCACAAGACTTGTCTGTAGCTTGTGCAGAATAGACATTTATACCACCATCAAACATACATTCTTTTACTCAAGTCAAGTGCAATGATTCTACCTACCCCAATAAAAAAAATTAAAAAACATTGCTGACTACCTGTTCCTCCTCCATTGCTCCCTCCACCTACAACACCACATTCACCGCCTCCTCAACCTCCGACTCCATATCCACCTCCTTCGCTGAGTTGCAGGTTAATAATTTGTAATTTTTAGTTATTTTATTTCATTTTAAGTTATTTCCCTATCCACATTTGTTTGCAGAGCAGTTGCCTTGCTCTTAAGCACATTTTACTGCCCTTTACAATCCTCTAGCCTTTTCAAGGACTATTTTAGAGCCATTTTAATTTAAAAAAATGACAATTTTAGTGCCCTAAATTGAAAAAATTCTTATTTTCAATTGTCGGGTGACATTTTACCATTTTTGGCGTATACAAACCCCTGCTGTGCGTGGGTGACAAAATCCTCTGTTGTATTGCTGGGTGACATGAACCCCCTTTTGCCGTGAATGAACCCCTGCTCTGCATTGCTGACAAGAACCTAAATCTCTCAAAATCCTTTGTTCTATTGCTGGGTGACATGAACCCCCTTTTGCCGTGAATGAACACCTGCTGTGCCTGGGTGACTGGGGCCTAAATCTCTCAAAATACTCTGTTGTATTGCTAGGTGACATGGACCCCTTTTGCCATGAATGAACCCCTGCTCTGCATTGCTGACAAGGGCCTAAATCTCTCAAAATCCTCTGTTGTATTGCTGGGTGACATGAACACCCTTTTGCCGTGAATAAACCCCTGCTCTGCATTGCTGACAGGGGCCTAAATCTCTCAAATTCCTCTGTTCTATTGCTGGGTGACATGAACCCCCTTTTGCCGTGAATGAACCCCTGCTCTGCATTGCTGACAGGGGCCTAAATCTTTCAAAATCCTCTGTTCTATTGCTGGGTGACATGAACCCTTTTTTGCCGTGAATGAACCCCTGCTGTGCCTGGGAGACTGGGGCCTAAATCACTCAAAATCCTCTGTTGTATTGCTGGGTAACATGAACCTCCTTTTGCCGTGAATGAACCCCTGCTGTGCCTGGGTGACTGGGGCCTAAATCTCTCAAAATCCTCTGTTGTATTGCTGAGTGACATGATCCCCCTTTTGCCGTGAATGAACCCCTGCTCTGCATTGCTGACAGGGGCCTAAATCTCTCAAAATCCTCTGTTCTATTGCTGGGTGACATGAACCCCCTTTTTCCATGAATGAACCCCTGCTCTGCATTGCTGACAGGGAACTAAATTTAGTGAAAACATCTGTTACTGATCGGAAGATGTGCGACTACAAGCGCACGCTGATGATAGCATTCCCACCTGACAGCGGGGGCCCAGTGGAAGCACAAGGCAAAGGCAGAGGAGGAGGAAGAGGTTGCCAACGTAACTGGGGCACCACCAGCACCTGAGAAGGCAGGGTTAGCATGGCCAAAATGTGGAAAAGCTTTGTTAGCACTGGAGGTGCTGACCTGCCCTGCAGCTAGTTTATAGTGTGAATGTGTGTTTAGCACTGCAGAGAGCATTATCACATGCCACAGCCAATGTGGACAAGCTTACGTTTATTAAAATGAACCAGGCATGGATCCCACAGCTTTGTTCGTACCTTGTGCAGAATAGACATTTATACCAGCCTCAACCATCTATTTTTGTACTCAAGTGCACTTATTCTTAGTTTTATTTTGTTATATGTCCCAAATATTAAAAATAACACAAATCAGTGTTGGCTACTTATTCCTCCTTCACCGCCGCTTCCACCTACACAACGCCACGTCAACCTACACCGCCACATCCACCCATCCACCGCCTCCTCAACCTCCTACTCCTAGATCCAGATTGTTATTTTAAATTTTTCTGTATTTTATGTTATTTTAAGTCATGTCCCTATCCACATTTGTTTGCAGAACAGTTGCCATGCTCTTAAGCACATTTTGATGCCATTTGCAGCCCTCTAGCCCTTTCCAGGACTATTTCAGAGCTATTTCAGTGCCCAAAAGTTGGGGTTCCCATTGACTTCAATGGGGTTCGGGGTCAAGTTCAGGTCAAGTTCGGGTCCCGAACCCGAACTTTTTTTTCAAGTTCGGCCGAACCTGCCGAACCCGAACATCCAGGTGTCCGCTCAACTCTAATCAGGAGCACACGAGTATCAGGAACCAACAAACACCAGGACCTTGACACTGAGGCATCTGGGAGGGTAGGGGCTGAGCCACTTACATATATGCAGGAGAGCCAGAGTTGGTCAGCGACATCGCCGGACTGGCCTGCCGGGATACCGGGAAATTTCCCGATAGGCCGACAGGCCTGAGTGCCGCAAGGCCGCGGCCCTGGTGGCAAGTGGGGGCAGCCGGCGGCAGGGCACAGCAGCAGGAGATGAGCGCTTCCATTGTGGAAGCGCTCATCTCCATAGTCATCTGTATCGCCGTCCTCAGGATGGCGATACAGATGTCTATGCTGCGGCAGGGGAGGTAGAGGTGTGTCCCCTCCTGTTCTTCGGATAGGCTGCCAGCACTAGGCCGGCAGCCTATCAGAGGCCGGACACAGGCCAGAGGAGGCCTGCATCGCATCGCTGGAGGTAAGTATAAGTGTTTTTTTTTGTTTTTTTTATATAGGTACAATATACTGGATCATGATGGGGGGGGGCTACTGACACATGTTAAGGGGGGGCCTACTGGCACATGATAAGGGGGCTATTGGCACATGATATGGGGGCTACTGGCACATGATATGGGGGCTATTGGCACATGATATGGGGGCTATTGGCTCATGATATGGGGGCTATTGGCACATGATATGGGGGCTACTGGCACATGATATGGGGGCTATTGGCACATGATATGGGGGCTACTGGCACATAAGGGGAGCTACTGGCACATAAGGGGGGTTACTGGCACATAATAAGTGGGGTTATTGGCACATAAGGGGGGCTACTGGCACATGATATGGGGGGGCTCTGGCTGCTGGCACATGATATGGGGGGGGCTCTTATTACTGGCACATGATTGGGGGGGCATCTTACTGGCACATGATTGGAGGCATCTATGGGGGCACATCTTACTGGCACATGATTGGGGGGCATCTATTGGGGCACATCTTACTGGCACATGATTGGGGGGCACTATAGGGGCATCTACTGAGGCTAAAAAGAAGGGGTTTTTATATGAGGGGCTCTGTATAGGGGCATTTTATACTGGGACATATTATGGTGGGGGGAAGGGGGAGGAGCACTATGGGGTCATCTACGGGGGCACTGAGAAGGGGTATTTTATATTGGCACATTATGGGAACATTAGCTCAACTGGGGGCATTACAAAGGGGTATGTTTTGCACATTATAAGAATAATTATTTCTACTGGGGGGGCATTATGGTGGGCTTTATTACTCCCCCATGGTATGAGACCCTTAGTAGCAGCACCAGCCTCTCCCTGCTCTGCTATCCCTCTGCCCTTTCTCCAAATCCTTATTATGAAATCTTTCTCAATAGGATAAAGCACATCAGCTCCGCCGAGCCCCCAGCCAAGTGTTGAAGTGGTGTCCGAGATCCCCAAGGGCCAAGCCAAGTAATTATAAGTTTTCATGTGAAATATGTTTATGTTTGTAGTTGATCTTTATTATCGATTTTACATTGCAGATTTTTATTTTTTTTGCAGCATATAAGTGAGATTTTATAAATATTTTTATTATTTGGTCCAAAGGCTCATTGGGGGAAGGGGGGATTGTAACAGGACTGCCATAGAATATCTAAAATAGCTGGTCAAGTAAAATGTTGCATGCAACAATCATTAAATTGGTGGCCAACAAAAAAGGGGCGGGTCAAAGGGCGTGGTAAAACACTGAGCATGCTGAGAGTTGTAGTTTTGCAACAGTTGGAGGCATCCTGGTTGGGAAAATACTGTGATAATATGAACAATGGGGGTTCTACAAAAGAGCTATCGTGGGGCAAAGTTCATATTCGTGTTTACACATGTGTTTTAAAATGAATGCTTTCTCCTATTATAAACAAGTAAATAATGACGCAATGCTGTGGGGCTGGTATGCAACTTTTTCCAGGGCTGGTTTTTATCCTCAGTCCGGCCCTGGTCAGCGAGGTCACCTAACCTAACCCACACAGCCCAGGGAGTGATGAGCTTCGCTCTTAGGCTGGGTTCACACGAGCGTGTCCGGATTAGTTCCGGATGCGTCCCGGTGTGTTGCGGCAAACCCGCGCGAGTAGGAATGCAATTGCAGTCAGTTTTGACTGCGATTGCGTTCCGATGTTCAGTTTTTATCGTGCGTGTGCAATGTGTTTTGCACGCGCGTGATAAAAAACCGACTGTGGTACCCAGACCCGAACTTCTTCACAGAAGTTCAGGTTTGGGTTCGGTGTTGTGTAGATGTTATTATTTTCCCTTATAACATGGTTATAAGGGAAAATAATAGCATTCTGAAAACAGAATGCTTAGTAAGTGATCAGTTGAGGGTTAAAAAAAATAAAAAAAATTAACTCACCTTCTCCGTTTGTTCGCGTAAGTCCCGGTCTCTTCTTTACTTCTCAAAAGATGAACTATGGGCTAAAGGACCTTTGGTGACGTCAGATCACATGCTCCAATCACATGGTCCATCACCGCGGTGATGGACCCTGTGATTGGAGCATGTGATCTGACGTCACCAAAGGTCCTTTAGCCCATAGTTCATCTTTTTAAAGAACTAAAGACCGGGAGAACTACGCGAACAAGAGGACAAGGTGAGTTAATTTTTTTTTTTTTTTAACCCTCAATTGATCACCTACTAAGCATTCTGTATTCAGAATGCTATTATTTTCCCTTATAACCATGTTATAAGGGAAAATAATACAGTGTATAGACAGTCACCTAGCAACCGTGCGTGAAAATCGCACCGCATCCGCACTTGCTTGCGGATGCATGCGATTTTCACGCAACCCCATTCACTTCTATGGGGCCTGCGTTGCGTGAAAAACGCAGAATATAGAGCATGCTGCGATTTTCACGCAATGCATAAGTGATGCGTGAAAATCATCGCTCATCTGAACAGCCCCATTGAAATGAATGGGTCCAGATTCAGTGCGGGTGCAATGCGTTCACCTACCGCATTGCACCCGCGCGGAAATCTCGCCCGTGTGAACGCAGCCTTAGAGTAGTGTAACACGAAACCAGCCGAACTCATGCTGTGTCCAGGGCTGAGTGGAAGCTGTGGAGCGGCATCCTCAGAAGCAATAACACCTACAGAAACAGAGCCCAGGACCGCAGCGGTGAAATGGTAAGCACCGGCCACAGGTCACTGCTGAGCGCAGCGCCCAGGACCGCAGCGATGAGCGGGGGAACAGCTGTGTACAGCAGCCGCTGTTACACTCATTTTGTATGTTTTTTATCTATAATTTTTTTATCATGATTGAATAAAGATGAATTTTTATTGTATGTGTGGCTTCATATTATAGGCTATCTGCACACATATTCCTCGTTGATGTCATGGATAAAAGTGACCATTTTATCGGAGTTGCAAAAAGGGATGATTAATGGCTTTTGGGCCAAGAGTGGCAATATTACTGAAACACTGCAGTTTGTGAATAGCTGCTGTGGTGAAAGTGTATTGTGAGTGGACAAATGGCACCATTGTAAATATGCAACATGGAAACTGCAGTGCTCCACATGTCATAGATATGAGAGGTGAACTTTGGCTACAAAACTGCGTAATGGCGGACCAACACACTACAGTGGAGCCGTTCTCCTCCAAAATGAACCAAGGGGCTACCAGATGTGTGTCTAAAACAACAGTTTAGAAAACCCTATTGTATATGGGGCTCTGAAACATATGGATTATTGCTGCACGTCTATTAACAAAGTTGCATTGGCAGAAAAGGCTTCAGTCCATGATTGGCATTATTGCTGATCATGTACTGTGCCTCATGTGCCTGCTGTGTAAAACAGCAGGCACATGGTGGCTATGGTGGGCACCATCTTTAAAGACAGGACATCCATTATATGTATAAGGCCAATGATGGGAAGGGGTTTAATATGTCTCGGGCGTATATTGCTAGAGCAGGTGGAAGGGGGAGCTGAACTACATTTGATCTTGTTCTTCCTGACCAGTGTGTTCAGTCTGAAGAAAGTGTAATAGACAGCCTGGGATGCGAAAACAAGTCATACAGCACAGACTTAGCCATAGACTAAGCCACATTCAGACAACAATGACAAAAAAAAGGTTGTTAAAAATGGCAACATTTTTAACAGATGCATTACTGAAAAGCTTCCATTAAAAACATCCCCTTTAATTTTATGGTGGCCGTCGGTCCGTGAAAACAAACAAAATAGGACATGTGGCAACAATGATGTTGAGGTGTATGGCCTTTTACAATTTTTTAAAAAATACTCAAGTAGTCCAGTTTGGCCAATGAATTGAGCATACCCTGTTTGCTGAGCAAAGGCAGGGAACATACCAGGGAATGGTCCTTAGTTCACTCTTCTATTAAGCCAGTCAGCCATGATTAAACCATTGCAACAGCAACAGTAAAGTTATGGGGGAGTGTCTATGTAATTAGCTTGGTGGAAGGAGCTATAAACAAGCTGGGAGTTGTTATGGATGGGGCTGGAGCCATGGTAGAGAATGGAAAAGTGCATCATGGGTTTGGTTGGATACAGCAACAGATTTGCTTTACTTTGTTTTTGTGGCTCCCTGATGAAACAATCAGTTGAATGAGAAGTGGAAACTTATATTATGGTCACTATTTCCAATGTGCCCCCAACCTGTGTATTTGTTATTGTCAGGTTTTTTGGCTAATACAGGTATTAAGTCCAAAATGGCCCTCTAATTGCTTGGTAATATCTGACAACCCCTGTAGCCCTCTACTCTAGAAACACATGCCGTGATCATTGCTAAAGACTTAGGGGGTCATTTATTAAGACCGGGGATTTAGACGCCGGTCTTAATAACCCCTATATGTGGCGGTAGATCCACCAAAATTATAAAGAGGCACCTCTACATAACTTTGGCGCATTTAGCACCAGTCCAGCTTCCTAGCTGGCTTACATTGAGACCATTTTCTACGCCTAAAACAGGCGTAGAAAATTATGAATGAGATGGGCCTGCTGGCCCATCCCCTTATGCGCCCACAACACGCCCACTTTTTTTGAACCGACTTGAGCAGAGAAAATTCACAGATTGCAGCATAATTAACCATTTTGCCGCAATCCTCTAATATAGGTGTATTTCAGGATAATAAATGACCCCTTTAATATCTACTATTATGAATTAATGTTTTTTCATTGTTGTGTTATATAATTCCAAAAGCTTCGTTATTGTGCCCCACTCACGAGGAGACTGGCCGGACTTGTTCCCTCTGAGGGAGGTGCTGTGTAGTCTGATCGCATCAGCCAGTGAGTCTGGCCTAGGCAGCCAAAGTATGAGTAGTTGAATGAGTCTTTGCAGTATGAGACCCACTATAAGGATCTTTCATCCCTTCATGCTGAGGACAAGTGGCAAACCTCTGATAAAAGGAAGCAAAGAATCAAGCAAAGACTGTTTAGGACTATAAGGGACAGTACATGATAGCAAAGGTAACACATGTCTATGGTTTTGGTGCTGTTTGTTGAAAGGGTATAAAATATTGTTTTGGTACCCACCACACTTTGGAAATAGACAGGCCATCTGATTTAAGGTCTGCACCCCTCAGCCTTGAAATTACAGAAAGAGTTAATGAGAATGGAAATGCATGCTTTTGGTTAATTTAGGAAGTTGTTTGGATTTAATAGAGAGAGACTGTACAGCCTGATTTTCCATATACAACCTTAAAAAGGTTGTGTGTGTATTTGGAGAAACTGAACTTATTCTCACAAGTGTTATTCGCCAAAAGTATCCCAGTCAAGTTTGTTGGATTTGTTATCTTTTACTGGTCTACCAGGGGCGTAACTACCATAGTGGCAGACCATGCAACTTCTATGGTGCCCAGGGTAAGAGGGGGCCCAGTCTTAGTTGGGATTATCCCCTCTTTACTGGAGGTCAAAACTTGGTCTAATGGAACAACTTTTAGCAAATGAAGCAGTGGAAAAAAGGCCCAAGGGTCATTGAAAAGGGTTTAGGCAGAAACCCTTCTGTCCTGTGGGGAAGGGGGGGGGGGGGTCGATTTGATCCTTGCTATGGGTCCCTTACTTCTCTGTGTACGCCACTGTGGTCTACTTATTGCCTTGTACCCAACACCTGCACTGCTGCCACCACTGCATTGCCTACACCACCAGGGAGTCATACCAAGTGCCCATGTACCTAACATCAAGGGCATCCTACCTAACACCAAACAGAAGCCCCAAGACCAGGGTGCGCCCTAAGGAAAGGAAGGGTTCCCCATCCACTCACAACCACTGTGAATTACTACCACTGCTGTCAGTGCCACAACTACCGTGACCGCTCCCTCCTACTCCTCCCAGCTCTCCCCTTGCACATGCATCAATGGTGCCAGGCAATTTGTTTTGTTGAACTGGCTCCTTTCTGTCAACCCAATATCTGTAATGGGGACTTTCTGAAGCATATAAAGGAAAGTTCATAATTGTCATCTGTTTTAGAGTTCTGCTTGCCAACCCAGCTTAATTTTTTCATTTGAAGCATTGCATTATTTTCTTATAGTTGTTGCTTCTGTGTTGCAGCAAAACACTTTCTGTATTTCATATTATATCTTGTTGCTTCTGACTTAGAACATTCTTTTCACAATCTTGTGTTGCCAAGGAAACGGACTAACTTTTTTCCCAACAAAGAATACAAATGGTCAATAGTGAGAAGGGTTTGTATTTGAGAGTTTCACTGTCTCAGTACCTTGCAGGTCAATCCAGAGGGCAGTTCAAGTGCTAAATTTATGAAGTATTTATAAGAATAAAACCTGAAATTTGTGATACATAGAGAGAGGGATTTCTTATCATTTAGTGACAATATACACTGCTAAAAAAAATAAAGGGAACACTTAAACAACACAATGTAACTCCAAGTCAATCACACTTCTGTGAAATCAAACTGTAACGGGCCGTTTCAGCAGACAAGGGGTTAAAATCCGTTTAGGCGATATGCCCCTTTCTGAGAGACAGGCACAGCTACTTGCAGAACACCAAACTCCCGAACTGGATACAAAGTAGCACTCCAAACTGGAACCTCACGAATAGCTGCTAGCAGACGAACAGGAATCAGCTTACACTTCTGGCAATCGGTCTTCTAACAGCATACAGCGAATCCCCCCAATAACGAGACAAGGCTCCGTGTTGAGGGTCAAGCAGTGGTCTGAGGTGCTGGCACACCCAGCCTGTTTTTTATTACAGTTGTTGCAATTACAGGTCCGCCCACAGGGAGGTATAAAACAACCAAGCCCATCTGGTGTACAGATGGGGACCAGAATGAAGACTTGTGACATAGGACAGATATGCAGCATTGTAGGATACACAGAGACAATACATCCCCACAATGCATCATGGTTCCCTCCTCTCTGCCCTGGAGACACCCGAGGCGTAATCCAATTATCTCTCAAGACAAAGAGAAGTCACCAATACACATGTGCAGGCAACAGGACAGACATCACCATTTTAAACACACAATGGGACAATGGCACAATAGAAACACACCCAGCATTTTCCTCCCAAGCTGACAAGGTACACTTATTATAAATTGTTACAACTTTGTGAGTTTACATTGGCCATACATATAACTTACATCAATTTAAACAGTATAACTTGGGGACAAACCTATCCAAAATTCACTTGAATCGGTTCAGGGGTTTAAAAGTTAGTATATGGCCCATAATCCTGGGGCAAGAGGCCAGCAGCCAGTCCTCTCCAAAACCCAGTGGCGAGGTTGGTTTCGCCACACATCTCCCCCCCCCAGGGAAGACTAACCAGGTACCTGACCTCACGCCGGTCGGTACCTGAGTTAGTCTGGCAGCCCACCCACAACCCAATACTGGACCTGTTGCATTTGGTAGCCTGTCTCTGTCCAGTGAGTCCACCAAGGTTATGTTGGAAGCTGGTACTCCTGGTCTCTGTGTTGCTCCCTGGCTTGGAGTCTGGTTGTTGGAGGGGGAGACCGACTGTCTCTACCCCCTGTGCTGTAAGTGCAGAGACAACGGTCCCATCTGCACTGTTGTGGGGCTTACTGTCTCCCCCTGGTGCGTTAAGCTGCCGCTGGGGAGAGGGGGTAACGAGCTCCTCTCCCATACATACTTCCAGCCGCTGGGGAGGGCGACCGACCGTCTCCGCTCCCAATACAGTGTCCTGCTGCTGGCGAAAGGAGACTGGGCTCTCTATTCCCTGCTGGACACTCTGCCGCTGGGGAATGGAGACTGGGCTCCCAATTCCCAAAAAATCACTCTGCTGCTGGGGGGTAGGAACAACTACCTCTGCCCCCTGTACCTCAGCCTACCGCTGGGGAGGGAGGGCGCTGCTCTCCTCTCCCTGCACTTCACACTGCCGCTGGGGAATGGAGACTGGGCTCCCAATTCCCTGCAGGACCGGTGGAGAGACCTCGGTCCCATCTCTACCGGCCACTTGGGGTCCTTCCCAGTAACACTCTAAAATATCTGCCCAGCTGAATGGGTCTGGATCTGGGTCTGTCACCTTACCGTCCTGCTGAGCCTTCTCAATGGAGTGGAAGAGATCTCGGTAGTCCTGCTCCAGTTCCCACTCCAGGGTTGCTAGGTGAGCCAGGTCTTGCTCTACTTCATGGGGGTCATCCCACTCATGCCTAGCCTCCCTCTCATAAAAAATGTCCCGAAGTCTGGACTGTGCAGGGCTCCCGAAGTCAGGCTCTGCAAAGGACTCCCATAACAAGCCAGGACCATAAAACTCTCCCTCTGGCTTGTCATGTTCGGCTGTCCAGGGTATATACTGTGCCATATACCACCAAAGCGCCTGGTAGGCATCCTCCAGCCATAGCTCCTGCCATACCCGGTGCTCTAGTTCCTTCTCCCATTCCTCCAGGGGCTGCTCTCCCAGGAAGGGCATCCGCAGGGCCACTTGCTTCTGCAACCGCTGCTCTTCACTGGGGAGACTCTCACCCCGCTGGTATTGTAGATTATCCAGGGCCTGGTACCAGATGCCTTTCCTTAATGCATCCCGGCCATCCAGGTCCTCCTCCTCGTATAACACTGCTGGTTCCATCCTGCTGCTGTCAGGGACGCTGTACTGGGACATGCGTTGTCCTTAAATTGTAGAATCCACAGAAATAGTGTCTCCTGTAGCTGTCCTTCTGGCTGTAGGAACGATCCCGCTGCTTGCCACCAATGTAACGGGCCGTTTCAGCAGACAAGGGGTTAAAATACGTTTAGGCGATATGCCCCTTTCTGAGAGACAGGCACAGCTACTTGCAGAACACCAAACTCCCGAACTGGATACAAAGTAGCACTCCAAACTGGAACCTCACGAATAGCTGCTAGCAGACGAACAGGAATCAGCTTACACTTCTGGCAATCGGTCTTCTAACAGCATACAGCAAATCCCCCCAATAACGAGACAAGGCTCCGTGTTGAGGGTCAAGCAGTGGTCTGAGGTGCTGGCACACCCAGCCTGTTTTTTATTACAGTTGTTGCAATTACAGGTCCGCCCACAGGGAGGTATAAAACAACCAAGCCCATCTGGTGTACACGCCCCTAGGGGACCAGAATGAAGACTTGTGACATAGGACAGATATGCAGCATTGTAGGATACACAGAGACAATACATCCCCTCAATGCATCATGGTTCCCTCCTCTCTGCCCTGGAGACACCCGAGGCGTAATCCAATTATCTCTCAAGACAAAGAGAAGTCACCAATACACATGTGCAGACAACAGGACAGACATCACCATTTTAAACACACAATGGGACAATGGCACAATAGAAACACACCCAGCATTTTCCTCCCAAGCTGACAAGGTACACTTATTATAAATTGTTACAACTTTGTGAGTTTACATTGGCCATACATATAACGTACATCAATTTAAACAGTATAACTTGGGGACAAACCTATCCAAAATTCACTTGAATCGGTTCAGGGGTTTAAAAGTTAGTATATGGCCCATAATCCTGGGGCAAGAGGCCAGCAGCCAGTCCTCTCCAAAACCCAGTGGCGAGGTTGGTTTCGCCACACAAACTGTCCACTTAGGAAGCAACACTGAGTGACAATCAATTTCACATGCTGTTGTGCAAATGGGATAGATAACAGGTGGAAATTATAGGCAATTAGCAAGACACCCCCAATAAAGGAGTGGTTCTGCAGGTGGTGCCCACAGACCACTTCTCAGTTCCTATGCTTCCTGGCTGATGTTTTGGTCACTTTTGAATGCTGGCAGGGCTTTCACTCTAGTGGTAGCATGAGACAGAGTCTACAACCCACACAAGTGGCTCAGGTAGTGCAGCTTATCCAGGATGGCACATCAATGCGAGCTGTGGCAAGAAGGTTTGCTGTGTCTGTCAGCGTAGTGTCCATAGCCTGGAGGCGCTACCAGGAGACAGGCCAGTACATCAGGAGACGTGGAGGAGGCCGTAGGAGGGCAACAACCCAGCAGCAGGACCGCTACCTCCGCCTTTGTGCAAGGAGGAACAGGAGGAGCACTGCCAGAGCCCTGCAAAATGACCTCCAGCAAGCCACAAATGTGCATGTGTCTGCTCAGATGGTCAGAAACAGACTCCATGAGGGTGATATGAGGGCCCGACATCCACAGGTGGGGATTGTGCTTACAGCCCAACACCGTGCAGGACGTTTGGCATTTGCCAGAGAACACCAAGATTGGCACATTCGCCACTGGCGCCCTGTGCTCTTCACAGATGAAAGCAGGTTCACACTGAGCACATGTGACAGATGTGACAGAGTCTGGAGACGCCCTGGAGAATGTTCTGCTGCCTGCAACATCCTCTAGTATGACCGGTTTGGCATTGGGTCAGTAATGGTGTGGGGTGGCATTTCTTTGGAGGGCCGCACAGCCCTCCATGTGCTCGCCAGAGGTAGCCTGACTGCCATTAGGTACCGAGATGAGATCCTCAGACCCCTTGTGAGACCATATGCTGGTGCGGTTGGCCCTGGGTTCCTCCTAATGCAAGACAATGCTAGACCTCATGTGGCTGGAGTGTGTCAGCAGTTCCTGCAAGACGAAGGCATTGATGCTATGGACTGGCCCGCCCGTTCCCTAGACCTGAATCCAATTGAGCACATCTGGGACATCATGTATCGCTCTATCCACCAACATCACGTTGCACCACAGACTGTCCAGGAGTTGGCAGATGCTTTAGTCCAGGTCTGGGAGGAGATCCCTCAGGAGACCATCCGCCACCTCATCAGGAGCATGCACAGGCGTTGTAGGGAGGTCATACAGGCACGTGGAGGCCACACACACTATTGAGCCTCATTTTGACTTGTTTTAAGGACATTACATCAAAGTTGGATCAGCCTGTAGTGTGTTTTTCCACTTTAATTTTGAGTGTGACTCCAAATCCAGACCTCCATGGGTTAAAAAATTTGATTTCCATTTTTTTTATTTTTGTATGATTTTGTTGTCAGCACATTCAACTATGTAAATAACAACGTATTTCAGAAAAATATTTAATTAATTCAGATCTAGGATGTGTTATTTTTGTGTTCCCTTTATTTGTTTGAGCAGTGTATTTAAGGCTACTTTCACACTTGCGTTGTTCTTTTCCGGCATAGAGTTCCGTCACAGGGGCTCTATACCGGAAAAGAACTGATCAGTTTTATCCCCATACATTCTGAATGGAGAGTAATCCGTTCAGTTTGCATCAGGATGTCTTCAGTTCAGTCGTTTTGACTGATCAGGCAAAAGAGAAAACCGTAGCATGCTACGGTTTTATCTCCGGCTAAAAAAACTGAAGACTTGCCTGAATGCCGGATCCGGCATTTTTTCCCATAGGAATGTATTAGTGCCGGATCCGGCATTCAGAATACTGGAATGCCGGATCCGTCCTTCCGGTATGCGCATGCGCAGACTGAAAAAAAGGTGAAAAAATAAATGCCGGATCCGTTTTTGCCGGATGACACCGGAAAGACGGATCCAGCATTTCAATGCATTTTTTCGACTGATCAGGCATTTTTAAGACTGATCAGGATCCTGATCAGTCTTACTAATGCCATCAGTTAGCATACATTTTGCCTGATCCGGCAGGCAGTTCCGGCGACGGAACTGCTTGCCGGATCTCTCTGCCGCAAGTGTGAAAGTAGCCTTAGAGGGTTATTCCCATATGGACGAAGATTTGCCATAAGTATTCAGGATAGAAATAACCCTTAAAGAGTAACTAAACCTTTAACTAAAATTTTAATAAGATGTCCCTAATGCCCTAATACAACTTTTTGTAATATACTTTATTAATGGATTTTCTTTTTTTATTAGACTTTTCCCTACCTAAAGCGCACTATTCCCTGTGCGCTTAAAACTGACATTTCTGTACACCGCTGAGCGGTGTACGGAGTACAGACTGTACACACTTTATGAATGGGGTCGCAGAAGCAGTGCGTACGGGCAGGAAAGCATAATGCTGCTCCGGCCCGTGCCCCCTGGAAGTTTACTAACTCCTGGCATAGCACATGGGTACCCTGTACCCATGTACTATGCCAGGATTAGCTGAGTGGAGTTAGGCTCCTGCTTCTGCCTACTCCACTAAGCTAAGAGCTGAAATGCAGTTATCTTAGCTTAGCAAAGCAGGCAGAAGCAGGAGCCCAACTCCACTCAGCTAATCCTGACATGGTACATGGGTACAGGGTACCCATGTGCTGTGCCAAGAGTTAGTAAACCTCCGGGGTGCACGGGCAGTAGCAGAAATATGCGCTCCTGCCTATACGCACTGCTGCGGCCCCATTCACACAGGGAATGGTGCGCTTTAGGTAGGCAAAAGTCTAATAAAAATAGAAAATCCATTAATAACGTATATCACAAAAAGTTTTATTAGGGCATTAGGGACATCTTATTGAAATTTTAATCAAAGTTTTAGCTACTCTTTAAATGGGTATTCCGATTGTAGCAATAAAAGATAGGGGATAGCTGTAGATCAGTACAGGTTGGATCCCCACTGATCATGATAATAGGAACTCCATAATCCATGGGGCTTTAAAATGAATGGAGCAGCAGGTTGATCATGCACAGATTTATCTTTATCTCTATAGACACTAATAGGGAAAGAAGAGGTGAACCGGGTGTGTAGGATCAGGAGGTTCTGGAAATAGCAAAGGAGAAAGAGAGCTGAGTGCACAACTGAGATTGCATTAAAGGGGTTGTTCGAGTTATGGAAAAAAAAGATATAGCACTGTAAATCTGATGGTCAGCGATATATAACTAAGCTAAGCAAGTTTTAGACAAAAAAAAAATCTATTTCCTCATTTCCCCGTTTCTCTTCTGGCCCTTTGTTTACTTGCAATAAAAACAATCTCTGTCCCTCCCCCTGCACTGCTAAGGGAGTAAATACAAGTATTGCCCTAAATGAAATGTCTACCTGCTGGGAGACTCAGCAGCATGTTGTATGTGTAGAACTACAAGTCCCAGCTGTATAATAACACTGCTAAGGGAGTGAATACAAGTGCTGCCCTGAGTGACATGTCTGCCTGCTGGGAGACTCAGCAGTATGTTGTATGTATTGAACTAAAAGTCCTAGCTGTACAATGACACTGCTAATACACACAGGATCTTCCCCCTACCTGCAATGCTCTACAGAACTTCTCTTTCAGCTCCTGTGCCCAGCATTTGTCTCCTCACTGCCTGCAGCTGCACAGTAAACACTTCATCCCTGAGTCTGTGCAGCTGAAGGGGTTAATAATCCTGGGAGAGAGCAATAAGCAGCAGGCAGCAGTGCAGGTGGGCGTGGTCAGCACAGTGACGTCTTAAGTACAGATCTCTCAGGCTTGTGCAGGAACATTATCAGAGCAGGGAGAGAACCTGACATCACAGGTCATGTGACCCTCAGTGAAATCTGAGAAACCAGCCACTGGAGATAAAGTGAGTTAATTGGAAAGCTGTTACATTTGCCTAGTTAGAAACATAGAAAGAAAAAAAAATAACTCGGACAACCCCTTTAAGTATAATAGATTGTTCGCTGCTACACACCCTCCTGGTGCTCAGTGTTCCAATGGCTGCACGGGGATATGGAGGAAGAGAAAAAGGAGGTGCTGGTGGCACTGTGAAAAAGAATTTCGATGAGTACCCATGTGAAAAAGATTCTGCTTTATTAATGATAAACAATGTGTTTCGGGGTCAGACCGCCCCCTTCGTCAGGAAAGTATGATGTACTTACCTGATGGGGGTCGGTGGAATGTAGAACCAGAAAATACATACATTCGCAGCAGGCTTTAGTGCAATTCTTCTCTGGCACCAGCTGAGAAAGTATGGTGGGAGATTGGATGGCTGCAGTTCAGCACTTAGATGTTGCTAGCCTAGTGGTTGTTTGGTGTTGAAGGTGTCTTTAGCTGTAATCCCTTACTTCACAGCAGTGTCTGTAGATGCAATGTCATTTTTCACTCTGCTGGCTGGGGTCCCAAGGCTTTATGTGAGTCCTTACTTGAATTCTGGAGAGGTGGTGCTCTATGAGCTGCTTCCCATCTCTCCAGTAGGAGAGGGTTATCTGGATCCTGACTCTCAGAAGTGGTCCCTCAGAGTTGGTGCTCTATGAGCTGCTTCCCAACTCCCCTCAACTATTAGGACAGGTCCTCTCATGTCTCTTCTCCACCTAACTCACTCTAGATTTCCCCCTCCTGGCAGGAAGTCAGACAAACCCACTCTCCCAGGAGGGGTGGAACAGGGTGGTTAAGCCCTGATAGAGACAGTCATTGCTCACCAATACCTCCCCCTGATGGATAGGATGGCATACTACATGTAACA
Organism: Bufo bufo; assembly: GCF_905171765.1. Lineage (NCBI taxonomy): Eukaryota > Metazoa > Chordata > Amphibia > Anura > Bufonidae > Bufo > Bufo bufo. The sequence continues at coordinate 143,271,313 of NC_053394.1, forward strand.
TACATAACATTACGTAGAATTGCATGTAAAATATATGAAATGAAGTAATTAAAGTACATAATAGTATTAACCCCAAGTCTGGAAGTTTACACAGCTCTCCACCCTGGCCACCCATGCAGTGATGAGAAGGATGTAACCTTTCTTCCCTTGGGACTTTGGGGTCTCCTGTCTGGTGGTAGCTGGAGTGCCCTTTATGTAAGTTGAGCAACAGGAAGCAAGGCAGGTGAACAGGAGACAGGGATGGTGGTTACGATCTGGAATGGGGAAAAATGGCCAGGCTGACTTAGTTAAAATAAAGTATTTTCTTTACTGAAAAGATCATGGCGTTCATAGTACAAATTATAGCAGTATGCACAGTTCTCAAGTATTTCACATGCAGTAGTAGGCTTTTTCCAAAGGTAGTGCATAAAATTTGTCTCTTTTCACAGATACATGCAATCTTCCCAAAATAACAAAGCCATACAATTCCTCAATACTTCTCTGCAATGCTCAACTGTGGGGTGTTGCCCTAGATCAGATGGCCAGTCTATCTCAGGAGTGTGGCGGGCGCAGGAAATCACATGCAGTAAAATCTACAGCTATATGGATTACATTTACTGTCTCTGTCAAAGAACAGCCTTTAAATGGTTATTAAAGAGTAACTAAACCTTTGTGTAAAGTTTTAATAAGATGTCCCTAATGCCCTAATAAAGGTTTTTCTAATATACTTTATTAATTAATTTAGAATTTTTATTATACTTTTCCCTACCTAAAGTGTACCATTCCTTGTGCGTTTAAAATTGACTTCTCGTCACTCCTCAGTGGTGTACGGAGTACGGACTGTGAAATTTATGAATGGGGCCGCATAAAGGGAGTAAAGGCAGAAGCGCATGTTGCTGCTCCTGCTAGTGCCCCCTGGAAGTTTACTAAATGCGGGCATAGCACATGGGTACCTTGTAACCATGTGCTATACCAGGATTTGCTGAACGGGTGAACAAGTAGTGTATATGACTCCTTTATCACACCCCAAAGTGACTATAGACCCCAGACCAGACCCCACAATGTGTTCAGACACAAAGCCCAGAGTAAAATACACACCTCAGATCAGACCATAGGCCAGGGTTGACAACCTATTTTTTGAAAAAAAATAAAAATTCTGGACAACTGAACCAGATAGTACTAAATACAGGACAACCAAAAATCTTGGACAGGCCAAATATTGTTTTACATACTTACACTCTGATTCTTTTTAACACCTTAAGGACCCAGAATGAGAATGCTCGTCCTAAATGGCCGGTACTTTGCGCCCCAGGACGAGCATTCTCGTCCTGCGGTCCTTCCTCCCCCCATGTGAGGTTCCGTGATCAGCAGCACGGATCTGGCTGTTACTGACAGTTACTGATCCCTGCTGCATCCACCAGCATCAGTGATGACGCCGATGCCGGTGGATTAACCCCCTCATATGCTGTGGTCAGCGCTGACCGCAGCATATGGGAGGTTTGCGCTACCTCTTTTGAGCCATCGGGTCCCCGCGCTGCGGTGGCGGGGACCCGATGGTTGCTATGGCAGCCCCAAGCCATTCCAAGGCCTTGGGGCCCGGCATGTACGGAGGCCTATGAGGCTCAGCCCCCAGACTGGGTCTCATAGGCAAACTATCAGTGTATTACACTGTGTAATACACTGATAGTCAATGTAGTACAATACAGATGTATTGTGCTGCTTTGAAACAGGGATCAGACCCTGTCATGTTGAAGTCCCATAGTGGGACAAAAAAAAAATGATAAAAGTGAAAAAAGTGTTTTTAACAATAAAAAAATGTAAGTTTCAATAAAAAAAGCCCCTTTCCCTTAAAAAGAGACATACAAAATTGTAGAAAAAAAAAACAAAAAAAAAAACAGGCATATTAGGTATCACCGTGTGCGTAACAACCTGCTCTATAAAAATATCACATGATCCACCCCGTCTGGTTAACACTGTAATTTTTTTAAAATAAAAACTGGGCTAAAAAAAAGCTATTTTTTGTCACTTTACATAACAAAAAGTGTGATATCAAACTATCAAAAAGTCATACGCACCCCAAAATCGCACCAATCAAACCTCATCTCATCCTGCAAAAAATGAGACCCTACCTAAGACAATCGCCCACAAAATAAAAAAAAAACTATGGCTCTCAGAATAATGCTCACACAAAAATGCTGCTATTGTGTAAAACTTAAATAAAGAAAAAAGTATACATATTAGGTATCGCCGTATCCGTAACAACCTGCTCTATAAAAATAGCACATAACCTAACCCCTCAGGGGAACACCATAAAAACGGTGTCAAAAAAGCCATTTTTTGTCACCTTACATCACAAAAAGTATAATACCAAGTGATCAAAAAGTCATACGCACCCCAATATCATACCAATCTAGCCATCATCTCATCCTGCAAAAAATTTGATCCTAACTAAGAAAATCACCCACAAAATAAAAAAAAACTATGGCTCTCAGACTATGGAGACACTAAAACATGATATTTTTTTTTGCTTCAAAAATGCTGTTATTGTGTAAAACTTAAATAAAGAAAAAAGTATACATATTAGGTATGTCCGCATCTGTAACAACCTGCTCTATAAAAATACAACATAACCTAACCCCTCAGATGAACACCATAAAAACGGTGTAAAAAAAAGCCATTTTTTGTCACCTTACATCACAAAAAGTGTAATAGCAAGCAATCAAAAAGTCATAAGCACCCCAAAATCATGCCAATCAAACCACCATCTCCTCCCACAAAAAATGACACCCTACATAAGACAATCACACAGAAAATAATAAAACTATGGCTCTCAGACTATGGAGACACTAAAACATGATTTTTTTTTTTGCTTCAAAATGATGTTATTGTGTAAAACTGAAATAAACAAATAGACATATTAGGTATTTCCGCATCCGTAACAACCTGCTCTATAAAAATACCACATTACTGAACCCCTCATGTGAACACCGTAAAAAATTAAAATAAAAGCAGTGGTTTTTTTTTATCACCTTACATCACAAAAAGTCATATGCACCCTCAAATAGTACCAATCAAATCGTCATCTCATACTGAAAACAAATGAGCCTCTACATAAGACAGTTGCCCAAAAAATAAAAATAAACTATGGCTTTCAGAATACAGAGACACAAAAAAATGCTTTATAATGTAAAACCGAAACAAACAAACAATAAAAGTAGTCATATTTGGTATTGTTGCGTCTGTAACAACCTGTTCTATAAAAATACAACATGATCTAACCTGTCAAATGAACATTGTAAATAATAAAAAATAAAAACAGTGCCAAAACAGCTATTTATTGTTACCTTGCCTCACAAAAAGTAATATAGAGCAACCAAAATCATATGTATCCTAAAATGTTACCAACAAAACTGCCACCTTATCCCGTAGTTTCCAAAATGGGGTCCTTTTTTGGAGTTTCTACTCTAGGGGTGCATCAGGGGGTCTTCAAATGTGTCATGGCAACTTAAAATTATCCCAGTGAAATATGCCTTCCAAAAACCAAATGGCATTCCTTTCCTTCTGCGCCCTGCCCCCTGCCATGTGCCCGTACAGCAGTTTATGACCACATATGGGATGTTTCTGTAAACTACAGAATCAGGGTAATAAATATTGAGTTTAGTTTGTCTGTTAACCCTAGCATGGTTACTGGAAAAAATGGATTAAAATGGAAAATCTGCCAAAAAATTCTGACATTTCATCTCCATTTTCCTTTAATTCTTGTGGAACACCTAAAGGGTTAACAAAGTTTGTAAAGTCAGTTTTGAATACCTTGAGGGGTGTAGTTTCTAAAATTGGGCCATTTATGGGTGGTTTCTATTATGTAAGCCTCACAAAGTGACTTCAGACCTGAACTGGTCCTCAAAAAGTGGGTTTTGGAAATTTTTTGAAAAAATTCAAGATTTGCTTCTAAACTTCTAAGCCTTCTAATGTCCCCAAAAAAAGAAAATGTCAGTTACAAAATGTTCCAAACATCAAGTAGACATATGGGAAATGTAAAGTAATAACTATTTTAGGAGGTATCACTATCTGTTTTAAAAGCAGAGAAATAGAAATTTTGAAAATTGCTAATTAAAAAATAAATTTGGGTAAATTTGGTATGTTTTATAAATAAAAATGAAATATTTGACTCAAATTTGCCACTGTAATGAAGTACAATATGTGATGAGAAAACATTCTCAGAATGGCTTGGATAAGTAAAAGCGTTTTAAAGTTATCACCACATAAAGTGACACATGTCAGATTTGCAAAAAATGGCATGGACTTTAGAGTCCATTCACACGTCTGCAGTGTTTTGCGGATCCGCAAAACACCGGACCGTCACCCCAATGTAAATGTCTATTCTTATCCACAGCTGCGGACAAGAATAGGACATGTTCTATTTTTTTTCGGAGCCGCGGACCGGAAATGCGGATGCGGACAGCACACTGTGTGCTGTCTGCATCTCTTCCAGCCCCATTGAAAATGAATGGTTCCGCACCCATTCTATGGACGTGTGAATGGACCCTTAAGGTGAAAAATGGCAAAGTCGTTAAGGGGTTAAAGACAATGGACCCCTAACACACCATCAATATAATGCCCTTGAATCACAACAAAGAGGTTATCCTGTATTTTAAAAATAAAGAAAAATGGCAGAATCATATATAAAAAATAAATCCCCGACAGTCCCTTTAATTCAAACCCCTTCCTGTGTGGTGTCAATATACAGTATGTTGAGAGCAGGTACTGAGAATTAAATGCAACATAGAGGACAAAAGTAGTGGTACAGTGTCCATATATACAGAATAAAGGCAGATACTGAGAATTACACCTAGTACACAAGAGAAATGGCACTGTGCAGCATACATATATACAGAATAAGAGCAGATACTGAGGATTACACCCAGTATACAGGACAGGAGAGGTGGTAGTGTGGAGTGTACATATGTGCAGAATACGAGCAGATACTGAGGATTCACCCAGTATACAGGACAGAAGAAGTGGTACTGTGCAGTGTCCATGTATGCACAATAAGAGGATACTGAGAATTACACCCAGTATATATGGTCACTTTTACATCCAGTATACAGGACAAAAGAAGTGGTACTGTGCAGTGTTCATATATACAGAATGAGAGCAGATGCTGAGAATTACACACAACACACAGGAAAAGAGAAGTGGTACTGTGCGGTGTCCATACATAAAGAATAACAGGTATTTCCTGGTTCAATTAGAATTGGTATTTAAACAGTCCTCCTCCTCATCATGCTGTTCACATTTTCACATCATGAGACCAAGATGACACCTAACAACTGATCAGCAGTAGCTCACCATTGCGAGGCTTCAAGCAGGATGTTCTTAGACGGAAGTGGCCACTGAGGACAGAGTGTCAAAGAGTATCATCAGGTTGTAACAGAGATACAGAGAGACTGGAAGAGTCACAGAAAAAGGCATAGAAGTGGACGTCCTTTGGCCACATCCCACACTGATGACTTCATTGTGAACAATGCCCTGCAGAACCGGATGATAAATGCCACAAAACTCCAGGCAATTTCAGGGAGGGTAGAGGCACCCAAGTGTCACGTCAGACCATTTGAAACCATTTACATCAGTGTGGTTTGCATGCTAGACCACCTGCAAGTGTACCTGACCACAGGCGTCATCGTATTGCATGGGCCAGAGAGCATCTACACTGGACAAGGGACCAGTGGGCCTCAGTGCTGCCGCCAACGGTGTTGGAGACATCAAGGAGAGTGCTATGCATCAGCCACTCTTGTCACCAGACTAGTCTTTGGTGATGGTGGTGTTACAGTGTGAGCAGGTGTGTCTAGTCAATACAGAACTGCCCTACACTTTGTGAATGGTACAGTGACAAGCCCATACTACTTGAAATAACATCATTAATCCAGTCATTGGGCCTCTGCATGAACAACACAGGTCTAATTTTATCTTCATGGACGAAAATGCTCCAGCTCATCGAGGTTGCATCATTAGGGAACGGCTGCTGGAGACTGGGGTACCTCAAACGGAGTAGCCTGCACTTTCTCTAGACCTGAATCCCATTGAAAACCTATGGGATCAGATGATGTATGGGATAAGATGATCGCTGTGTAGAGGCTCATAAGTCTGTACCCCAGAACCTCAATGACCTGAGGGCCGCCCTTCAAGAAGAGTGGGATGCTATGCCTCAGTAGACAATAAGTCGACTTGTGAACACCATGAGACGTCGTTATCAAGCTGTAATTGATGCCGAAGGCCACATGAAAAGTTATTGAACATTGACATTTTTTGTGGGGGTATACCCACCATTGCTGTTGGCTTTTGTTTGTATAAATTGTTTGAGATGAGGAAATCACCACTGCATGCTTCTACTTAATCTCCCTACTTCCATGATATAATATCATTGTAGTGTGAACTTTTTGAGTTTTACATAAATTTCACCTGAAAGCCAAATATCCCTAACTTTTTGTGAGTAGTATAGCAAAATACAATTAAAGCAGAAAACTAGCAATGATTGTCTGCAAATGACTTCCATCGCAGGCAGATGTACTGGTTGGTATAAAATGACAAAACACAATTTGATAACAATTTTAAGACCACAAAATGTATTCCATTTTACTTTGCAACCTGTGTAGCGCTGATTTTAAATATGTATTTTGTGGCAATGAATGCAGCGGAGCAGGTGGTAAACACATTACAAGAACAAAACCTCAGATAAAAGGACAATTACCTCAATAAAGGCGCCATGATCTGTTAACTTTCAGTTTAGACAAAAGCATCTCAATAAAGCCTCAGTGCAGGTGTTTTTCAGATTTCACGTATCTTCAAAGTGCCCAGCAGACAGAATCCTACCATTTCAGATGCCTGTTTGTCTTGATATAATTTTTTTAATTTGTTAAAGGAAGTAAAAAATAAAATCTTTTGTTTGTGTATCTTTTTTTTTTCTTCTATTTTTATGCCTGTAAGTTGTTTGTCTATTGCGAACCGGCCGAGACATTCCATCTCTTTGAATGTGAAACAGACTGGTTAAAAGTTCCTTGCTGGAAATGTGTGATAAATAAGTTTACAGACATGACTGGCATATGAGATGCCGGTAGCTGTAGGTTTATTTCAGGGATGGCCAACTAAGCTCAGATAAGAATAAAAATTCTATGAATATGGTAAATTCACATTCTGTGTTTTTGATTTTTTTTTGAATCAATGTAAAATTTAGGGAATGGTAATTTACTACTACATGTATTATTGTAGTTGTGGATTATGGGATAATAAGACTTTTATATATTTTATATATAATGCAGCAGTATATGGGGCGTAGAGAAAAAATAAATTAATTCACAAAATTATATAATTATATATATATATATATATATATATATATATATATATATATATATATATAATATTATTTTTTTAATATGCTTAGTTTAAGGAAATAGGATTTCAGATTATGGCATGGAATAAGCTACAGCCCCAGGTGTCCTTCACTGGTACTGAATAAATATGAAATTACATAAGCTAGACCTCATAACCAAGACAACCAGTAGGTATGCTGCTTTTCCTACCCTTGGCTTGACAAGTATGCCATGAGCTCCCCAAGCCCAGTGGTCCTGGCGTTTGCTCAATGTTGCCTAGTGGATTTATCTCATCTGGAGATAATTGTGCAGTGAGGGGAAGGAGGGAGGATGAGTTTCTTTTATCACCTTTTTGTCAGTGTTGGATCCTGTGTTTGATGCCTACAGTTTTGTAACAGGTGTTGCAGTATTCATTTTTTTACTAATGTATATTACATTTACTGATTATATATTATTTATTTTTTCTGCATATAGTAATGAATACAGCCATCTTCTTGCAGCTTGACATGAGCAGAGATTGTTGTACGGGAAGGGGAGAAATGAGGAGGTGGGAGCTATTCCCATTACCTATTGATTTCCGAGAAACAGTATTGTGTTTAAACTCTGTAGGGAAGATTTATCAAGACAGGTGCTTTCTACGCTTGTCTTTATATTCCCTGGGCTGCCAGAGGATGCACCTAAAATATAGGGGCGGACAGGGAGCTTAAAGTGGGTCTGGAAAACCAAAACTAAAAGTGGCCCTATGTCGTTGGTTGGTCCAAATTGATAGAAGGCAGGACAACACAAGTAGACAAGACCAGCAACAACAAATGTAGAAACAACAGAAGAAGGAAGGGCCAACAATACCATAGTGCAGAAGAAAATACCACCCCAGCAGAACCAAATACTACAGTGCAGCATAAAATACTGCAAATTTTCCACCAGGAAATTTCCCTATATGGTCTATGGCCAGTCCACCTCTGTTAATATATGACGAGGTGCATGTCTCGTCATATATTAGGAGCATCCTCTGGTAGAAATCTACAGCTGCTTGTAAAACTGGTAAAAATAAGGATAAATTTGTTACAACTACACCCTCTCCCTGCCCTTTCCCTGCCCTAACCCGTTTTGGAAAAGTGGCAAGGGTAGTATAAAAATTCTAATGGTGACTATATGTTGTCACAGTATGTCTAGAAAGTCATAAACCTTATAAATCTACCCCTGTGACCAGAGATGACTGTGCAGAGAGTGGGAGAATAGGAGAGGGGAGGTAAGGAGTTTAACTATCCCCATAATGTGTTGATTTCTATAGAAGCAGACGTCGCACTACATTTTTTCCAGAAGAGTAAAAATAAACCTCCGAACTTTTCTGAGGAGTATTTTTGACATAGGAGGAGTAGGAAATTTTCAGTAATTCAAATACATAATATATCTGCACTTGCTCACATCTGCATTGCAGGCTGCGTTTGGAGCCTCTGCTGCAGATTCTGTCTAAAGACCAGACAAAAAAGCCTTGTATGCAGCACTTTTTTGGTCTGGTAAAAAGACAGGCTCATGAATGGAGACTGAACGGACTCCATCATAGTAAGCTGTTTAGCTTCTTCCCTGTCAGTTAGGCCGTGTTGACATGACATTTTTGCCATATATTATTTATATACATTAACAGACGCTTCAGACAGACGCCATACTGTGGCATCTGTCACCATAGAATTACATTGTAAAAAAAATAAAAATAAGATACGTTAGCCTACATGTTTTTTTTGCTGGACTTTGCAGGATGGAAAAACATGGTACACTACACTTTCCCATCCTGCAGAATCCTCAAAAAGGACATTTTTGCAGTGCAGCGTGTGATGTATGTAGTGCAGCGTGTGATGTATACATGTGTGTGATATATGTAGTGCAGCGTGTTACGTATACATGTGTGTGATGTATGTATCACACACATCGTTACGTTACACCCTGCTGTCACCCTGTTCTGCATCTATCTTCATGCCCGGGCCCAGTCTTTAGCTCCACCGCCTCCAGGGTCCTTGTGCAGCGTGCCCGGCACTCCATATTCAAGCATCCCCCGGGAGACGGCCCTCCTCCTTCCAGCACCCACCGGCTTTCCCTGATGCAAGACCTGTATCGCTCCTGCGCCCGCCCAAACTAACCAATAGCAAAGCTCCTTGCTGTCTGGAGCTTTGCTATTGGTTACTGCGGGCACAGGCAGCATCGGGTATATTGCTTTGGCACCCATAACATTTCGATAACAGACTTGCCACTTGACAGCACTGCAGTACATAATTCAAGAGACATTTTGCTACTCTATGGCCAATTGAGAAAATTGTTTGGATTTAATAGAGAGAGAGAGAGAGAGAGAGAGAGACTCAAAATCAGCCATCTTATAGCCTGCTATCCCATATTTAACCTTGGAAAGACTGTATGTACTCTGGAGGAAAACTCAACATATTACTAGTACTACCATTGATTTTGCTTATAAACTGCCAAAACTACCTCAGTAAAGGGCCTTGGATTTGTTATCCCCAAATACAGTCTGGTTATTGTCTTGCAATGCCATAGTTGTTAATTGGTCCATGTCTCCTGCCTTTCACCCTATCACCAGACACATCTAACATGAGGGGCCGTGTGGTGGGGGTGGGGGAGTGCTTCTGTGGTGGGTTTTCTCCGTGCCTCTGCACCGCAAAAAAATAGAACATGTTCTACCTGTATAAAAGTAAAACTTATAGCATCTGTGAAAGTACATTTGTGAATATCTATCCGTGCATGCTAAGAAATGTCCTGGTCTGTTTGCATTTGAATTCTTCAATAAAACTGCTGCACAACTGCCTCATCATTGCTTCTTGCACTACTACCACTCTGCAGAATGTAGGCTTCACAACAGTCGGGACCCTGCCTTCCACTGTAAAACCTTCAACACCAAGGACACCTCGACTGTCATCAAACAGGAGAACTCCAGAACCGGAGTGCTCCCCAAAAGGAAGAAAAAGTTTGCCCCATCATTGCATGCCAGTCCCAGGTAGCATCAGAACTGTGAGCAGGGGCATAGCTACAGGGGGTGCAGAGGTAGCAGTCGCTACCGGGCCCAGGAGCCTGAGGGGGCCCAAAGACCCTTGTGGTGCATAAGAAGACACCAGCATTAAAGAAAGTGCATGCTGGTCAAGTTACACCTCTGGCTGGAGGGAAGGGGTTAGGTCAAGAATTTGGCATGAGGGGGTGCCGTTTCAATTTTTGCCTTGGACCGCACAAAGGTTTGTGCTTCCCGGCCCCTGGCCACAAAGCACTGAGGGAAGGGGGGCCCAAAACCACCACCACCACCACACCCCCCCTCTAACCACCATGCCACCGCACAGTGGTCCAGTGTGCTGCATGTGCAGAGTAGAGATGGCCCGAACTATCCGACGGCGAACAGTTCCCGGCGAACATAGCTTGTTCGCGTTCGCCTCTGCCGGGCGAACACATGCGATGTTCGGTCCGCCCCCTATACATCATCATTGAGCAAACTTTGACCCTGTACCTCACAGTCAGCAGACACATTCCAGCCAATCAGCAGCATACCCTCCCTCCCAGACCCTCCCACCTCCTGCACAGCATCCATTTTAGATTCATTCTGAAGCTGCAGTCTTAGTGAGAGGAGGGAGACTGTAACTGCTGCTGATTTAATTGGGAAATCGATAGCTAGGCTAGTGAATTCAGTGTCCACTCCAGTCCTGAAAGACTCATCTGATCTCTGCTGTAAGGACAGCGTCCTGACAGCACCCCAAAAAGCCCTTTTTAGGGCTGCAACATTAGTCTGCTTTTTTTTTTTCCTTTATATACATATTGCAGTTGCCTGGCCTGCCTGTGTGTGAGGAGCTGCAGGCCCACAGACTGTAGTGTGCCCACTGCCAGTGCTCACCCCTGTCATTCCGTGTGGCACAGGACTTTGCTTAAAAAAAGGCACTTAATTTTTACACTTTAATCTAAGGTTAGTTGCCTGCCAGTGTGTGTCAGGCTGACTTCCACTGACTGTAGTGTGCCCACTGCCAGTGCCCACCACTCATACCGGCTGGCACAGGACTTTGCATAAAAAAGGCATTTAATTTTTACACTTTAGTGTAATTTCAGCTGCTTGCCTGCTGCTAGTGTGTGTCAGGCCGACTTCAACTGACTGTAGTGTGCCCACTGCCAGTGCCCACCCCTGTCATCCCGTGTGGCACAGGACTTTGCTTAAAAAAAAGGCACTTCATTTTTACACTTTAATCTAAGGTTAGTTGCCTGCCAGTGTGTGTCAGGCTGACTTCAACTGACTGTAGTGTGCCCACTGCCAGTGCCCACCCCTGTCATCCCGAGTGGCACAGGACTTTGCTTAAAAAATAGGCACTTAATTTTTACACTTTAATCTAAGGTTAGTTGCCTGCCAGTGTGTGTCAGGCTGACTTCCACTGACTGTAGTGTGCCCACTGCCAGTGCCCACCACTCATACCGGCTGGCACAGGACTTTGCTTAAAAAAGGCATTTAATTTTTACACTTTAATGTAATTTCAGCTGCTTGCCTGCTGCTAGTGTGTGTCAGGCCGACTTCAACTGACTGTAGTGTGCCCACTGCCAGTGCCCACCCCTGTCATCCCGTGTGGCACAGGACTTTGCTTAAAAAAAAGGCACTTCATTTTTACACTTTAATCTAAGGTTAGTTGCCTGCCAGTGTGTGTCAGGCCGACTTCAACTGACTGTAGTGTGCCCACTGCCAGTGCCCACCCCTGTCATCCCGAGTGGCACAGGACTTTGCTTAAAAAATAGGCACTTAATTTTTACACTTTAATCTAAGGTTAGTTGCCTGCCAGTGTGTGTCAGGCTGACTTCCACTGACTGTAGTGTGCCCACTGCCAGTGCCCACCACTCATACCGGCTGGCACAGGACTTTGCTTAAAAAAGGCATTTAATTTTTACACTTTAATGTAATTTCAGCTGCTTGCCTGCTGCTAGTGTGTGTCAGGCCGACTTCAACTGACTGTAGTGTGCCCACTGCCAGTGCCCACCCCTGTCATACCGAGTGGCACAGGACTTTGCTTAAAAAATAGGCACTTAATTTTTACACTTTAATCTAAGGTTAGTTGCCTGCCAGTGTGTGTCAGGCTGACTTCCACTGACTGTAGTGTGCCCACTGCCAGTGCCCACCACTCATACCGGCTGGCACAGGACTTTGCATAAAAAAGGCATTTAATTTTTACACTTTAGTGTAATTTCAGCTGCTTGCCTGCTGCTAGTGTGTGTCAGGCCGACTTCAACTGACTGTAGTGTGCCCACTGCCAGTGCCAACCACTGATACCGGGTGGCACAGTAGCTTGCCGATAAATAAGGCATTTAATTTTTAGACAGTAGTCTAAATTCAGTTGCTTGCCTGCTGCCAGTGTGTGTCAGGCCCGCTTCCACTGACTGTAGTGTGCCCACTGCCAGTGCCAACCACTGATACCGGGTGGCACAGTAGCTTGCCGATAAATAAGGCATTTAATTTTTAGACAGTAGTCTAAATTCAGTTGCTTGCCTGCTGCCAGTGTGTGTCAGGCCCTCTTCCACTGACTGTAGTGTGCCCACTGCCAGTGCCAACCACTCATACCGGGTGGCACAGTAGCTTGCCGATAAATAAGGCATTTAATTTTTACACTTTAGTGTAATTTCAGTTGCTTGCCTGCTGCCAGTGTGTGTCAGGCCCGCTTCCACTGACTGTAGTGTGCCCACTGCCAGTGCCAACCACTCATACCGGGTGGCACAGTAGCTTGCCGATAAATAAGGCATTTAATTTTTACACTTTAGTGTAATTTCAGTTGCTTGCCTGCTGCCAGTGTGTGTCAGGCCCGCTTCCACTGACTGTAGTGTGCCCACTGCCAGTGCCAACCACTGATACCGGGTGGCACAGTAGCTTGCCGATAAATAAGGCATTTAATTTTTAGACAGTAGTCTAAATTCAGTTGCTTGCCTGCTGCCAGTCAGTGTGTCAGGCCCTCTTCCACTGACTGTAGTGTGCCCACTGCCAGTGCCAACATCATACCTGATCGTATACACACACTGGATGTTTTAACCACTTCCCGCCACGCTAACGCCGAAAGGCGTCATTTCTGCGGCGCTCCCAGGTCACACTAACGCCAATAGGCGTCATCTCGCGTGAGCCGAGATTTCCTGTGAACGCGCGCACACAGGCGCGCGCGCTCACAGGAACGGAAGGTAAGAGAGTTGATCTCCAGCCTGCCAGCGGCGATCGTTCGCTGGCAGGCTGGAGATGTGTTTTTTTTAACCCCTAACAGGTATATTAGACGCTGTTTTGATAACAGCGTCTAATATACCTGCTACCTGGTCCTCTGGTGGTCCCCTTTGTTTGGATCGACCACCAGAGGACACAGGTAGCTCAGTAAAGTAGCACCAAGCACCACTACACTACACTACACCCCCCCCCCCGTCACTTATTAACCCCTTATTAGCCCCTGATCACCCCATATAGACTCCCTGATTACCCCCCTGTCATTGATTACCCCCCTGTCATTGATTACCCCCCTGTAAAGCTCCATTCAGACGTCCGCATGATTTTTACGGATCCACTGATAGATGGATCGGATCCGCAAAACGCATCCGGACGTCTGAATGAAGCCTTACAGGGGCGTGATCAATGACTGTGGTGATCACCCCATATAGACTCCCTGATCACCCCCCTGTCATTGATTACACCCCTGTCATTGATCACCCCCCTGTAAAGCTCCATTCAGACGTCCGCATGATTTTTACGGATGCACTGATAGATGGATCCGATCCGCAAAACGCATCCGGACGTCTGAATGAAGCCTTACAGGGGCATGATCAATGACTGTGGTGATCACCCCATATAGACTCCCTGATCACCCCCCTGTAAAGCTCCATTCAGATGTCCGCATGATTTTTACGGATGCACTGATAGATGGATCCGATCCGCAAAACGCATCCGGACGTCTGAATGAAGCCTTACAGGGGCATGATCAATGACTGTGGTGATCACCCCATATAGACTCCCTGATCACCCCCCTGTAAAGCTCCATTCAGATGTCCGCATGATTTTTACGGATGCACTGATAGATGGATCGGATCCGCAAAACGCATCCGGACGTCTGAATGAAGCCTTACAGGGGCATGATCAATGACTGTGGTGATTACCCCCCTGTAAAGCTCCATTCAGATGTCCGCATGATTTTTACGGATGCACTGATAGATGGATCGGATCCGCAAAACGCATCCGGACGTCTGAATGAAGCCTTACAGGGGCGTGATCAATGACTGTGGTGATCACCCCATATAGACTCCCTGATCACCCCCCCTGTCATTGATTACCCCCCTGTCATTGATTACCCCCCTGTAAAGCTCCATTCAGACGTCCGCATGATTTTTACGGATGCACTGATAGATGGATCGGATCCGCAAAACGCATCCGGACGTCTGAATGAAGCCTTACAGGGGCGTGATCAATGACTGTGGTGATCACCCCATATAGACTCCCTGATCACCCCCCTGTAAAGCTCCATTCAGATGTCCGCATGATTTTTACGGATGCACTGATAGATGGATCCGATCCGCAAAACGCATCCGGACGTCTGAATGAAGCCTTACAGGGGCATGATCAATGACTGTGGTGATCACCCCATATAGACTCCCTGATCACCCCCCTGTAAAGCTCCATTCAGATGTCCGCATGATTTTTACGGATGCACTGATAGATGGATCGGATCCGCAAAACGCATCCGGACGTCTGAATGAAGCCTTACAGGGGCATGATCAATGACTGTGGTGATTACCCCCCTGTAAAGCTCCATTCAGATGTCCGCATGATTTTTACGGATGCACTGATAGATGGATCGGATCCGCAAAACGCATCCGGACGTCTGAATGAAGCCTTACAGGGGCGTGATCAATGACTGTGGTGATCACCCCATATAGACTCCCTGATCACCCCCCCTGTCATTGATTACCCCCCTGTCATTGATTACCCCCCTGTAAAGCTCCATTCAGACGTCCGCATGATTTTTACGGATGCACTGATAGATGGATCGGATCCGCAAAACGCATCCGGACGTCTGAATGAAGCCTTACAGGGGCGTGATCAATGACTGTGGTGATCACCCCATATAGACTCCCTGATCACCCCCCTGTCATTGATCACCCCCCCTGTCATTGATCACCCCCCTGTCATTGATCACCCCCCTGTCATTGATCACCCCCCTGTCATTGATCACCCCCCTGTAAGGCTCCATTCAGACATTTTTTTGGCCCAAGTTAGCGGAATTATTATTATTTTTTTCTTACAAAGTCTCATATTCCACTAACTTGTGTCAAAAAATAAAATCTCACATGAACTCACCATACCCCTCACGGAAACCAAATGCGTAAAATTTTTTAGACATTTATATTCCAGACTTCTTCTCACGCTTTAGGGCCCCTAGAATGCCAGGGCAGTATAAATACCCCACATGTGACCCCATTTCGGAAAGAAGACACCCCCAGGTATTCCGTGAGGGGCATATTGAGTCCATGAAAGATTGAAATTTTTGTCCCAAGTTAGCGGAACGGGAGACTTTGTGAGAAAAAAATTAAAAATATCAATTTCCGCTAACTTGTGCCAAAAAAAAAAAATTTCTATGAACTCGCCATGCCCCTCATTGAATACCTTGGGGTGTCTTCTTTCCAAAATGGGGTCACATGTGGGGTATTTATACTGCCCTGGCATTCTAGGGGCCCCAAAGCGTGAGAAGAAGTCTGGTATCCAAATGTCTAAAAATGCCCTCCTAAAAGGAATTTGGGCACCTTTGCGCATCTAGGCTGCAAAAAAGTGTCACACATCTGGTATCGCCGTACTCAGGAGAAGTTGGGGAATGTGTTTTGGGGTGTCATTTTACATATACCCATGCTGGGTGAGAGAAATATCTTGGTCAAATGCCAACTTTGTATAAAAAAATGGGAAAAGTTGTCTTTTGCCAAGATATTTCTCTCACCCAGCATGGGTATATGTAAAATGACACCCCAAAACACATTCCCCAACTTCTCCTGAATACGGCGATACCACATGTGTGACACTTTTTTGCAGCCTAGGTGGGCAAAGGGGCCCACATTCCAAAGAGCACCTTTAGGATTTCACAGGTCATTTACCTACTTACCACACATTAGTGCCCCTGGAAAATGCCAGGGCAGTATAACTACCCAACAAGTGACCCCATTTTGGAAAGAAGACACCCCAAGGTATTCCGTGAGGGGCATGGCGAGTTCCTAGAATTTTTTATTTTTTGTCACAAGTTAGTGGAAAATGATGATTTTTTTTTTTTTTTTTTTTTTCATACAAAGTCTCATATTCCACTAACTTGTGACAAAAAATAAAAACTTCCATGAACTCACTATGCCCATCAGCGAATACCTTGGGGTCTCTTCTTTCCAAAATGGGGTCACTTGTGGGGTAGTTATACTGCCCTGGCATTCTAGGGGCCCAAATGTGTGGTAAGGAGTTTGAAATCAAATTCTGTAAAAAATGACCTGTGAAATCCGAAAGGTGCTCTTTGGAATATGGGCCCCTTTGCCCACCTAGGCTGCAAAAACGTGTCACACATCTGGTATCCCCGTACTCAGGAGAAGGTGGGGAATGTGTTTTGGGGTGTCATTTTACATATACCCATGCTGGGTGAGAGAAATATCTTGGCAAAAGACAACTTTTCCCATTTTTTTTATACAAAGTTGGCATTTGACCAAGATATTTATCTCACCCAGCATGGGTATATGTAAAAAGACACCCCAAAACACATTCCTCAACTTCTCCTGAATACAGAGATACCAGATGTGTGACACGTTTTTGCAGCCTAGGTGGGCAAAGGGGCCCATATTCCAAAGAGCACCTTTCGGATTTCACTGGTCATTTTTTGCAGAATTTGATTTCAAACTCCTTACCACACATTCGGGCCCCTAGAATGCCAGGGCAGTATAACTACCCCACAAGTGACCCCATTTTGGAAAGAAGAGACCCCAAGGTATTCGCTGATGGGCATAGTGAGTTCATGGAAGTTTTTATTTTTTGTCACAAGTTAGTGGAATATGAGACTTTGTATGAAAAAAAAAAAAAAAAAAAAATCATCATTTTCCACTAACTTGTGACAAAAAATAAAAAATTCTAGGAACTTGCCATGCCCCTCACGGAATACCTTGGGGTGTCTTCTTTCCAAAATGGGGTCACTTGTGGGGTAGTTATACTGCCCTGGCATTCTAGGGGCCCGAATGTGTGGTAAGGAGTTTGAAATCAAATTCTGTAACAAATGACCTGTGAAATCCGAAAGGTGCTCTTTGGAATATGGGCCCCTTTGCCCACCTAGGCTGCAAAAAAGTGTCACACATCTGGTATTGCCGTACTCAGGAGAAGGTGGGGAATGTGTTTTGGGGTGTCATTTTACATATACCCATGCTGGGTGAGAGAAATATCTTGGCAAAAGACAACTTTTCCCATTTTTTTATACAAAGTTGGCATTTGACCAAGATATTTATCCCACCCAGCATGGGTATATGTAAAAAGACACCCCAAAACACATTCCTCAACTTCTCCTGAATACAGAGATACCAGATGTGTGACACTTTTTTGCAGCCTAGGTGGGCAAAGGGGCCCATATTCCAAAGAGCACCTTTCGGATTTCACAGGTCATTTTTTACAGAATTTGATTTCAAACTCCTTACCACACATTTGGGCCCCTAGAATGCCAGGGCAGTATAACTACCCCACAAGTGACCCCATTTTGGAAAGAAGAGACCCCAAGGTATTTCGTGATGGGCATAGTGAGTTCATAGAAGTTTTTATTTTTTGTCACAAGTTAGTGGAATATGAGACTTTGTAAGAAAAAAAAAAAAAAAAAAAAAATCATCATTTTCCGCTAACTTGTGACAAAAAATAAAAAGTTCTATGAACTCACTATGCCCATCAGCGAATACCTTAGGGTGTGTACTTTCCGAAATGGGGTCATTTGTGGGGTGTTTGTACTGTCTGGCCATTGTAGAACCTCAGGAAACATGACAGGTGCTCAGAAAGTCAGAGCTGCTTCAAAAAGCGGAAATTCACATTTTTGTACCATAGTTTGTAAACGCTATAACTTTTACCCAAACCATTTTTTTTTTTTACCCAAACATTTTTTTTTTATCAAAGACATGTAGAACTATAAATTTAGAGCAAAATTTCTATATGGATCTCGTTTTTTTTTGCAAAATTTTACAACTGAAAGTGAAAAATGTCATTTTTTTGCAAAAAAATCGTTAAATTTCGATTAATAACAAAAAAAGTAAAAATGTCAGCAGCAATGAAATACCACCAAATGAAAGCTCTATTAGTGAGAAGAAAAGGAGGTAAAATTCATTTGGGTGGTAAGTTGCATGACCGAGCAATAAACGGTGAAAGTAGTGTAGTGCCGATTTGTAAAAAAGGGCCTGGTCTTTAGGGGGGTATAAACCTGTGGTCCTTAAGTGGTTAAAGCACGTTATTCCAAACAATTTAGGAATGTTAGTTGATTTATGCCCTTTATGGATTAAAACCCGACTCTGCGTCCACTACGTAATTTTCCATGGGAGTTTTGCCATAGATCCCCCTCCGGCATGCCACAGTCCAGGTGTTAGACCCCTTGAAACAACTTTCTCATCACTATTGTGGCCAGAAAGAGTCCCTGTGGGTTTTAAAATTCGCCTGTCTATTGAAGTCTATGGCGGTTCGCCCGGTTCGCCAGTTCGCGAACATTTGCGGAAGCTCGCGTTCGCTGTTCGCGAACTGAAAATTTTATGTTCGCGACATCACTAGTGCAGAGGTCACTGCACAACTGCACAAGTTGGGGAAGAAAAGCAGCCATCAGGGCAATAATGACTGTACTTCAGTCAGAGGCTGCTGGGGGGCCTAGGCCCAGCCACTTAGGGTCTCTGTCACTGTGAGCCTCATTAATATTCACCAAATTGAATATTAATGATGCAGTGAATATTAAGAAAGCCATATTGGTTGGAGGATCATCAGCCTCATTAATATTCAATTCAGCACATGCATTTTTAATAAATAAATTATAACAGGACTCTGTGGGGGTGCAAACCCCAGACCGTCTATATAGCAGGTAGATAGTTTTACAGTTATCCAATCTGACATGTTAGAGCAATAGAATTTTTCATGGTTAACAAGTTGTTTTCTTTACAGGCATGATATTAAATAGAATATTATTGAAATGAAGGGGGAAAAAAATGGAGCCATTTTTATTTACACTGTTCACTATATTGTAAGGGTTGTTATGATTACAGCAATACCAAATAATAGTAAATATGTTACAAAAATGCATTTATTGTAGTGTTTTTTTGTTCATTTTTTTGTAACATTAAAACTGATAAAATATATATAAAAAAAAAATAAGTCCAATTTTCTTCTATAACTTTTAACCACCTCCGG
Source organism: Bufo bufo (assembly GCF_905171765.1). NCBI lineage: Eukaryota > Metazoa > Chordata > Amphibia > Anura > Bufonidae > Bufo > Bufo bufo. Next base: position 143,291,077 of record NC_053394.1, read on the forward strand.
ACCGCCTAACGCATGGATGCGTCCGAAAGGTAGTTGATTCATTCTTCCTGGACGCATCCGTGCGTCATCTCGCGAGACGCGAGATTTCGGTCAGAGCCGGCCCTCGCATGCGCATCGCGGGCCGGCAAAAGTTAAAGTACAAGTTCGTCACCAGCCTGCCAGCAACGATCATTGGCTGGCAGGCTGGCGATTTTCAAAAAAACAAATCACAAGCCGTATAACAGATCATATTAGTAAATATGATCTGTTATATGGCTTGTCTGCTCCTCTGCTGGTCCTTTTCGTCTGTTGGATCCAGCAGAGGAGCAGACTGAACTGTGAGTAGCACCAACAGTACACTTTAGCCCCAGATCACCCCCCTGCACCCCAATTAACCCTTTGATCGCCCCTGTCAATCACTAGTGAAAGGAAAAAAGTGATCAGTGTAAACTGTCACTTTTTTTTCCCACTGGTATTAACTGTTATGTTTTAGGGATAGTTTAGGCCCCTTGGTTAGGTAGTTTAGCGATTGTTTAGCGCCCAGCCCACCGCACCGCAGTCACTTATTCGCTGTTTAGCGTATCGCTAATCAGCATTTGTACTTTTATAGTATCTGTAAGTGATCAAAACTGATCACGGTCAGATCTATAATAGTATTAGTGTCACCTTAGCTCGCCCTCCACCCAAAACGCAGTGTTTGCCCGATCAGGCCTGATCGGTCGCCCACACGTGCATTCACCCACGCCCGCCCCGCCGCAGTGACAAAAAATATATATTTTTTGATCACTGCACATTCACTTTACACGCGCTGCGGCGATAAAAAAAAAAATCTGTTTTGATATTTTTTATCAACCGCAGCGGCCTCCGGTACTTCGCTAGCCTCCCCTTTGTAAGACAGGCTTGCTTTTTTTCTTGGGTAGTCTCAGGGAATACCCCTAAATTTAGTAGTCCAAATGTCAAACAGGGGGTATTCTTCTGAAGAGGCCTACAGGATTCTGACCCAGTCGGATGAGGAGTGGGAACCCTCATCTGACGAATCTAGCGGGTCAGAATATGAACCTGTAGAAAGCAGTGGCTCTCTGACCCAAAGTTCGGACGAGGAGGCTGAGGTCCCTGATAGCACCAGGCGTACCCGGCCCCGGGTCGCTAGACCACAGGTTGCGCAGGATCCGCTTCAAGAGCAGCAGAGTGGGGCTGTCGCTGCCGGATCACGTGGTGAGGCATACACCAGCAGCGCAGCCCTTCCTGGACCTAGTACCAGCACTGCCGTACAACATGGTGAAGTAGCGAGCACCAGAAGGGCAGTTGAAGCTGGTACGGTGGCACGTGCAGTAGTTACCCCGTCGCAGCCACCGCACAGACAGGCCCGTAGAGCCCCTAGAATCCCTGAGGTGCTGGCAAACCCTGATTGGTAGTCACCAACTTCAGCCGCACCATTAGTTCCCCCTTTCACCGCCCAGTCTGGAGTTCGGGTTGAGACGGCTCAGATCGGTTCGGCCCTGGGATTTTTTGAGCTGTTCTTGACTGCGGAGCTCTTAGACTTAGTTGTGGCAGAAACAAATCGGTATGCCACACAATTTATAACCGCCAACCCGGGAAGCTTTTATGCCCAGCCTTTCCGGTGGAAACCAGTTCAAGTTTCCGAAATTAAAATTTTTCTGGGCCTTCTCCTCAACATGGGTCTAACTAAAAAGCATGAATTGCGGTCATATTTGTCCACGAACCCAATTTATTACATGCCCATGTTCTCTGCTGCTATGTCCAGGACACGATTTGAGACCATCCTGCGTTTCCTGCATTTTAGCGACAACACCACCTCCCGTCCCAGAGGCCACCCAGCTTTTGACCTGCTCCACAAAATTCGGCTCCTCATAGACCATTTCAACCAGAAATTTGCAGATTTGTATACCCCAGAGCAAAACATCTGCATAGACGAGTCCCTAATACATTTTACCGGGCGCCTTGGCTTCAAACAATACATCCCAAGCAAGCGTGCCCGGTATGGGGTCAAATTGTATAAGCTCTGTGAAAGGGCCACAGGCTATACCCACAAATTTTGTGTCTATGAGGGAAAAGATCAGACCCTGGAGCCGGTCGGTTGCCCTGACTACCTGGGGAGCAGTGGGAAGACAGTCTGGGACTTGGTGTCACCCTTATTCGGCAAGGGCTACCATCTTTATGTGGACAATTTCTACACAAGTGTGGCCCTCTTTAGGCATTTGTTTCTAGAACAGATTTGCGCCTGTGGCACCGTGCGACCTAGTCGCCGGGGCTTCCCCCAACGGCTCGTTACCACCCGTCTTGCAAGGGGGGAGAGGGCTGCCTTGTGTAACCAAGAACTGCTCGCGGTGAAATGGAGAGACAAGCGTGACGTTTACATGCTCTCCTCCATTCACGCAGACACGACAATACAAATTGAGCGAGCAACCCGTGTCATTAAGAAGCCGATCTGTGTCCACGACTATAATTTGCTCATGGGAGGGGTGGACTTCAATGACCAGATGTTGTCTCCGTATTTAGTTTCCCGCAGAACCAGACGCTGGTATAAGAAGGTGTCTGTATATTTGATTCAATTGGCTCTGTATAATAGTTTTGTTCTCTACAGTAAGGCTGGGAGAACACGATCCTTCCTCAAATTCCAGGAAGAGATCATCGAGAACCTCCTGTATCCAGAAGGTTCCGTGGCCCCATCCACCAGTGTAGTTAGCCGTCTACACGAGCGACATTTCCCCAATGTCGTTGCTGGTACCTCAACCCAACCCCGAAAAAGATGTCGTCTCTGTAGCAGGAGTGGAATAAGGCGTGACACCCGCTATTTCTGTCCTGACTGTCCTGACCACCCTGCCCTATGCTTAGGAGAGTGTTTCCGGAAGTACCACACACAGGTACACCTAGCATAGGGATCACATCTCACCAGGACAGGCACACAGGGCTATTAGGGCCCATTCACTCACAGCTGCTGCAAACGTCTCCTTTCACATGGGACAAAGTGCATAACGCACTTCGCCACATCTTTGGGCGATTTGCGCTTTGCACATTGACCCATGGGGAAGGAGAGGTTTGTTCTATAAAGGTAAAAAAAAACACCAGTAAGCAAAAAGGTTAATGTTCAGTTCAAAAAGTTAAAGTTTATATGTTCTCTTCCAAAGTTAATAAAATTATTGTGTTGCGGCCTGTTTTTTTTTTTTTTTTTTTTTACCTTCCAGGTGGACCAACCGATCGACTAGCTGCAGCACTGATGTGCATTCTGACAGAAGCATTGCGCTGCTGTCAGATTACACGCAAGTCGGTGTATGCGGCGCTGCAAGACGAGATTTCTCCTCTGCAGTAAAAGATACGTTTGCCGAGGCATATGAGCTGAGGAGGTGGCGGTGTTCCTATGCTTTGGCAAACACTTTGTATATAAAAAAAAATCCCGGCAATGATTTATTCATCCACATCGATTGATGTGAATGGAGAAATCTGGTTTGCCAGGGCATACGAGCTAAGTGGGTATGGATGTTGGGCGGAGCTCCTATGTCCTGGCAGACGCCTTTCCCCTCCTTTTTTTTTTTGGCAGAGATTTTTTCATCCACATTGATCGATGCGAATGAAGAAATCTGTGCCGTTTATTTTTTTCTTTCAGCCCAGAGGCTGAACGGAAAAAAAAAAATCTCATTACCCGTATGCTCAATATAAGGAGAATAGCAGAAACTCCTAATGCTGGGCATACATGTAATGATTGCGGAGACCCTCAAATGCCAGGGCAGTACAAACACCCCACAAATAACACCATTTTGGAAAGAAGACATCCCAAGGTATTCGCTGAGGGGCATATTGAGTCCATGAAAGATTGAAATTTTTGTCCCAAGTTAGCGGAAAGGGAGACTTTGTGAGAAAAAAAAATCAAAAAAATCAATTTCCGCTAACTTGTGCCAAATTTTTTTTTTCTATGAACTCGCCATGCCCCTCATTGAATACCTTGGGGTGTCTTCTTTCCAAAATGGGGTCACATGTGGGGTATTTATACTGCCCTGGCATTTTAGGGGCCCCAAAGCGTGAGAAGAAGTCTGGTATCCAAATGTCAAAAAATGCCCTCCTAAAAGGAATTTGGGCACCTTTGCGCATCTAGGCTGCAAAAAAGTGTCACACATGTGGTATCGCCGTACTCAGGAGAAGTTGGGGAATGTGTTTTGGGGTGTCATTTTACATATACCCATGCTGGGTGAGAGAAATATCTTGGTCAAATGCCAACTTTGTATAAAAAAAGGGAAAAGTTGTCTTTTGCCAAGATATTTCTCTCACCCAGCATGGGTATATGTAAAATGACACCCCAAAACACATTCCCCAACTTCTCCTGAGTACGGAGATACCACATGTGTGACACTTTTTTGCAGCCTAGGTGGGCAAAGGGGCCCACATTCCAAAGAGCACCTTTCGGATTTCACCGGCCATTTTTTACAGAATTTGATTTCAAACTCCTTACCACACATTTGGGCCCCTAGAATGCCAGGGCAGTATAACTACCCCACAAGCGACCCTATTTTGGAAAGACACCCAAAGGTATTCGCTGATGGGCATAGTGAGTTCATAGAACTTTTTATTTTTTGTCACAAGTTAGTGGAATATGAGACTTTGTAAGAAAAAAATAATAAAAAATCATCATTTTCCGCTAACTTGTGACAAAAAATATAAAGTTCTATGAACTCACTATGCCCATCAGCGAATACCTTAGGGTGTCTACTTTCCGAAATGGGGTCATTTGTGGGTGTTTGTACTGTCTGAGCATTGTAGAACCTCAGGAAACATGACAGGTGCTCAGAAAGTAAGAGCTGCTTCAAAAAGCGGAAATTCACATTTTTGTACCATAGTTTGTAAACGCTATAACTTTTACCCAAACCATTTTTTTTTTTACCCAAACATTTTTTTTTTTATCAAAGACATGTAGAACAATAAATTTAGAGCAAAATTTATATATGGATGTCGTTTTTTTTGCAAAATTTTACAACTGAAAGTGAAAAATTTCATTTTTTTTAAATTTCGATTAATAACAAAAAAAGTAAAAATGTCACCAGCAATGAAATACCACCAAATGAAAGCTCTATTAGTGAGAAGAAAAGGAGGTAAAATTCATTTGGGTGGTAAGTTGCATGACCGAGCAATAAACGGTGAAAGTAGGGTAGGTCAGAAGTGTAAAAAGTGGCCTGGTCTTTAAGGGTGTTTAAGCTATGGGGGCTGAGGTGGTTAATAAAGAAATTATTTCACAAGTAGATATTGGTAGTTTAACTCCAGACCCTGCATATATCAGGCAGCAGCCTTGCCCACTTCTGCACTAATGGGTGAGCTTTAAAACAGCTAGGCCAGTGCTAAAGCTCACCCATCAGAGCCGGTGACATCACTGGCTACGCTGCTAGGGCGGAAGTCTCCGCCTAGCAGTGTAAAAATATAGACAAAAAAGCCCTTGCCCTGAGTGATCCTGGGTGAAAATGGGGAAACGCCTTTAACTAAATAGTGATACCATTTAGTAGCCACTAGACTCAGAAAATTCTATTCAAACATCCAAGCTTTTCTATATAGAGGGTAAGGCTGCTGCTTCATATACAGAAGGTCCAGGGTTTAGTTCCCAGTACATACTGTAACCTGATTTATTATTATTTTTTTTTTTTATTAACCACTTCCCGCCACGCTAACGCCGAAAGGCGTCATTTCTGCGGCGCTCCCAGGTCACACTAACGCCAATAGGCGTCATCTCGCGTGAGCCGAGATTTCCTGTGAACGCGCGCACACAGGCGCGCGCGTTCACAGGAACGGAAGGTAAGAGAGTTGATCTCCAGCCTGCCAGCGGCGATCGTTCGCTGGCAGGCTGGAGATGTGTTTTTTTTAACCCCTAACAGGTATATTAGACGCTGTTTTGATAACAGCGTCTAATATACCTGCTACCTGGTCCTCTGGTGGTCCCATTTGTTTGGATCGACCACCAGAGGACACAGGTAGCTCAGTAAAGTAGCACCAAGCACCACTACACTACACTACACCCCCCCCCCGTCACTTATTAACCCCTTATTAGCCCCTGATCACCCCATATAGACTCCCTGATTACCCCCCTGTCATTGATTACCCCCCTGTCATTGATTACCCCCCTGTAAAGCTCCATTCAGACGTCCGCATGATTTTTACGGATCCACTGATAGATGGATCGGATCCGCAAAACGCATCCGGACGTCTGAATGAAGCCTTACAGGGGCGTGATCAATGACTGTGGTGATCACCCCATATAGACTCCCTGATCACCCCCCTGTCATTGATTACACCCCTGTCATTGATCACCCCCCTGTAAAGCTCCATTCAGACGTCCGCATGATTTTTACGGATGCACTGATAGATGGATCCGATCCGCAAAACGCATCGGACGTCTGAATGAAGCCTTACAGGGGCATGATCAATGACTGTGGTGATCACCCCATATAGACTCCCTGATCACCCCCCTGTAAAGCTCCATTCAGATGTCCGCATGATTTTTACGGATGCACTGATAGATGGATCGGATCCGCAAAACGCATCCGGACGTCTGAATGAAGCCTTACAGGGGCATGATCAATGACTGTGGTGATTACCCCCCTGTAAAGCTCCATTCAGATGTCCGCATGATTTTTACGGATGCACTGATAGATGGATCGGATCCGCAAAACGCATCCGGACGTCTGAATGAAGCCTTACAGGGGCTTGATCAATGACTGTGGTGATCACCCCATATAGACTCCCTGATCACCCCCCTGTCATTGATTACCCCCCTGTCATTGATTACCCCCCTGTAAAGCTCCATTCAGACGTCCGCATGATTTTTACGGATCCACTGATAGATGGATCGGATCCGCAAAACGCATCCGGACGTCTGAATGAAGCCTTACAGGGGCATGATCAATGACTGTGGTGATCACACCATATAGACTCCCTGATCACCCCCCTGTCATTGATTACCCCCCTGTAAAGCTCCATTCAGATGTCCGCATGATTTTTACGGATGCACTGATAGATGGATCGGATCCGCAAAACGCATCCGGACGTCTGAATGAAGCCTTACAGGGGCGTGATCAATGACTGTGGTGATCACCCCATATAGACTCCCTGATCACCCCCCTGTCATTGATCACCCCCCCTGTCATTGATCACCCCCCTGTCATTGATCACCCCCCTGTCATTGATCACCACCCCTGTCATTGATCACCCCCCTGTCATTGATCACCCCCCCTGTCATTGATCACCCCCCTGTAAGGCTCCATTCAGACATTTTTTTGGCCCAAGTTAGCGGAATTATTATTATTTTTTTCTTACAAAGTCTCATATTCCACTAACTTGTGTCAAAAAATAAAATCTCACATGAACTCACCATACCCCTCACGGAAACCAAATGCGTAAATTTTTTTAGACATTTATATTCCAGACTTCTTCTCACGCTTTAGGGCCCCTAGAATGCCAGGGCAGTATAAATACCCCACATGTGACCCCATTTCGGAAAGAAGACACCCCCAGGTATTCCGTGAGGGGCATATTGAGTCCATGAAAGATTGAAATTTTTGTCCCAAGTTAGCGGAACGGGAGACTTTGTGAGAAAAAAATTAAAAATATCAATTTCCGCTAACTTGTGCCAAAAAAAAAAAATTTCTATGAACTCGCCATGCCCCTCATTAAATACCTTGGGGTGTCTTCTTTCCAAAATGGGGTCACATGTGGGGTATTTATACTGCCCTGGCATTCTAGGGGCCCCAAAGCGTGAGAAGAAGTCTGGTATCCAAATGTCTAAAAATGCCCTCCTAAAAGGAATTTGGGCACCTTTGCGCATCTAGGCTACAAAAAAGTGTCACACATCTGGTATCGCCGTACTCAGGAGAAGTTGGGGAATGTGTTTTGGGGTGTCATTTTACATATACCCATGCTGGGTGAGAGAAATATCTTGGTCAAATGCCAACTTTGTATAAAAAAATGGGAAAAGTTGTCTTTTGCCAAGATATTTCTCTCACCCAGCATGGGTATATGTAAAATGACACCCCAAAACACATTCCCCAACTTCTCCTGAATACGGCGATACCACATGTGTGACACTTTTTTGCAGCCTAGGTGGGCAAAGGGGCCCACATTCCAAAGAGCACCTTTAGGATTTCACAGGTCATTTACCTACTTACCACACATTAGGGCCCCTGGAAAATGCCAGGGCAGTATAACTACCCAACAAGTGACCCCATTTTGGAAAGAAGACACCCCAAGGTATTCCGTGAGGGGCATGGCGAGTTCCTAGAATTTTTTATTTTTTGTCACAAGTTAGTGGAAAATGATGATTTTTTTTTTTTTTTTTTTTTTCAGACAAAGTCTCATATTCCACTAACTTGTGACAAAAAATAAAAACTTCCATGAACTCACTATGCCCATCAGCGAATACCTTGGGGTCTCTTCTTTCCAAAATGGGGTCACTTGTGGGGTAGTTATACTGCCCTGGCATTCTAGGGGCCCAAATGTGTGGTAAGGAGTTTGAAATCAAATTCTGTAAAAAATGACCTGTGAAATCCGAAAGGTGCTCTTTGGAATATGGGCCCCTTTGCCCACCTAGGCTGCAAAAACGTGTCACACATCTGGTATCCCCGTACTCGGGAGAAGGTGGGGAATGTGTTTTGGGGTGTCATTTTACATATACCCATGCTGGGTGAGAGAAATATCTTGGCAAAAGACAACTTTTCCCATTTTTTTTATACAAAGTTGGCATTTGACCAAGATATTTATCTCACCCAGCATGGGTATATGTAAAAAGACACCCCAAAACACATTCCTCAACTTCTCCTGAATACAGAGATACCAGATGTGTGACACGTTTTTGCAGCCTAGGTGGGCAAAGGGGCCCATATTCCAAAGAGCACCTTTCGGATTTCACTGGTCATTTTTTGCAGAATTTGATTTCAAACTCCTTACCACACATTCGGGCCCCTAGAATGCCAGGGCAGTATAACTACCCCACAAGTGACCCCATTTTGGAAAGAAGAGACCCCAAGGTATTCGCTGATGGGCATAGTGAGTTCATGGAAGTTTTTATTTTTTGTCACAAGTTAGTGGAATATGAGACTTTGTATGAAAAAAAAAAAAAAAAAAAAAAAAAATCATCATTTTCCACTAACTTGTGACAAAAAATAAAAAATTCTAGGAACTTGCCATGCCCCTCACGGAATACCTTGGGGTGTCTTCTTTCCAAAATGGGGTCACTTGTGGGGTAGTTATACTGCCCTGGCATTCTAGGGGCCCGAATGTGTGGTAAGGAGTTTGAAATCAAATTCTGTAACAAATGACCTGTGAAATCCGAAAGGTGCTCTTTGGAATATGGGCCCCTTTGCCCACCTAGGCTGCAAAAAAGTGTCACACATCTGGTATTGCCGTACTCAGGAGAAGGTGGGGAATGTGTTTTGGGGTGTCATTTTACATATACCCATGCTGGGTGAGAGAAATATCTTGGCAAAAGACAACTTTTCCCATTTTTTTATACAAAGTTGGCATTTGACCAAGATATTTATCCCACCCAGCATGGGTATATGTAAAAAGACACCCAAAAACACATTCCTCAACTTCTCCTGAATACAGAGATACCAGATGTGTGACACTTTTTTGCAGCCTAGGTGGGCAAAGGGGCCCATATTCCAAAGAGCACCTTTCGGATTTCACAGGTCATTTTTTACAGAATTTGATTTCAAACTCCTTACCACACATTTGGGCCCCTAGAATGCCAGGGCAGTATAACTACCCCACAAGTGACCCCATTTTGGAAAGAAGAGACCCCAAGGTATTTCGTGATGGGCATAGTGAGTTCATAGAAGTTTTTATTTTTTGTCACAAGTTAGTGGAATATGAGACTTTGTAAGAAAAAAAAAAAAAAAAATCATTTTTCCGCTAACTTGTGACAAAAAATAAAAAGTTCTATGAACTCACTATGCCCATCAGCGAATACCTTAGGGTGTGTACTTTCCGAAATGGGGTCATTTGTGGGGTGTTTGTACTGTCTGGCCATTGTAGAACCTCAGGAAACATGACAGGTGCTCAGAAAGTCAGAGCTGCTTCAAAAAGCGGAAATTCACATTTTTGTACCATAGTTTGTAAACGCTATAACTTTTACCCAAACCATTTTTTTTTTACCCAAACATTTTTTTTTTATCAAAGACATGTAGAACTATAAATTTAGAGCAAAATTTCTATATGGATCTCGTTTTTTTTGCAAAATTTTACAACTGAAAGTGAAAAATGTCATTTTTTTGCAAAAAAATCGTTAAATTTCGATTAATAACAAAAAAAGTAAAAATGTCAGCAGCAATGAAATACCACCAAATGAAAGCTCTATTAGTGAGAAGAAAAGGAGGTAAAATTCATTTGGGTGGTAAGTTGCATGACCGAGCAATAAACGGTGAAAGTAGTGTAGTGCCGATTTGTAAAAAAGGGCCTGGTCTTTAGGGGGGTATAAACCTGTGGTCCTTAAGTGGTTAAAGGTTATATTTTTTAATGTTACCAAAAAATAATGGAGCAGAGCCAAAAACATACTATTAAATATCACAAAACAATATCCGTTATCCCTGTAATGATTATGAATAGTGTTAGGCTGGGGTCACACGAGCGTGTCCGTATTAGGTCCGGATGCGTCCCAGTGTGTTGCGGCAAACCCGCGTGAGTAGGAATGCAATTGCGGTCAGTTTTGACTGCGATTGCGTTCCGATGTTCAGTTTTTATCGGGCAGGTGCAATGTTTTTTTCCACGCGCGTGATAAAAAACCGACTGTGGTACCCAGACCCGAACTTCTTCACAGAAGTTCAGGTTTGGGTTAGTTGTAGTGTAGATTGTATTATTTTCTCTTATAACATGGTTATAAGGGAAAATAATAGCATTCTGAATACAGAATGCATAGTAGGTGGTCAATTGAGGGTTAAAAAAAAATAATAATTAACTCACCTCCTCCACGTAGTTCCCGATCTCTTCTTTACTTCTTTAATGATGAACTACAGGCTAGGACCTGTGGTGACGTCAGATCACGTGCTCCAATCACATGGTCCATCACCACGGTGATGGACCATGTGATTGGAGCATGTGATCTGACGTCACCAAAGGTCCTTTAGCCGACAGCTCATCAGAAGAGACTGGGAACTACGCGATCAAGAGGAGAAGGTGAGTTAATTTGTTTATTTTTTTTAACCCCTCCAGCGCTATTTTACTAAGCATTCTGTATTCAGAATGCTATTATTTTCCCTTATAACCATGTTATAAGGGAAAATAATACAGTGAATAGACTGTCACCTAGCAACCATGCGTGAAAATCGCACCGCATCCGCACTTGCTTGCGGATGCTTGCGATTTTCACGCAACCCCATTCACTTCTATGGGGCCTGCATTGCGTGAAAAACGCAGAATATAGAGCATGCTGCGATTTTCACGCAACGCACAAGTGATGCGTGAAAATCATCGCTCATCTGAACAGCCCCATTGAAATGAATGGGTCCGGATTCAGTGCGGGTGCAATGCGTTCACCTACCGCATTGCACCCGCGCGGAAATCTTGCCCGTGTGAACGCAGCCTTATACTAATACTGCTGTATCCAAACCCAATTAGTTTGACAACTTGATTAACAATATTGCCTCCGTAATACCTAAAATGTATGTGTAACGGTCGCGTACACACACACACAGGGGGGAGGGAAGTGACCACTGCGCTCCACCCTTACCCCTGGCCCTGCCTACTTGCCTCGCGAGTCCTAATGACAGGGGACAACTGGACGGCAATCCCTAACTTGGAGTAAGTGCAGGGATGACAGACAGACAAACAACAGGACGTGAACGGACCGAGTCAATACCAGGAAAGCTGCAAAGTACAAATGGAGCAAGCAGAGAATTGTCAGGAGAAGCCGGGGTCATAAATACCAGGAGAGCAGAGAAGTACAAGAGGAGTCCTAAGAGAGTAGTCAGGTGGGAGCCGAGGTCACAATACCAGGACGGATGCGCAGTACAGGAGGATCAGGCAAAAGGATGGTCAAGGAACAGGATCAGGTAAGTATTCAGCAGTCCAACAAAAACCAGGAACCTAGAAATTAACAGGCAACCTGTAGCCAGCAGGCTGCCTGTATTTATAGTGGGGAGTGAGGGTCATGTGACGTGGCCAGCGTCACATGACCGACAGACCAACCAGTCGAGCCCCGAGTGATCAGCTCGGCGCTTAAGGCAGACTTAGGAGCAAGGAGCCACCCAGCTAGTAAAGCCGCCCTGGGAATAAGGTCAAACACAGAACCTCATTCCAAAAGCTAAGCAACAGTTCTGCAGGCAATGGGGGACCGAGTGCACCTTCGGAACCCCGTGACAGTACCCCCCCTTTTTTGAGGGGCCACCGGACCCAAGACTTCAGGCGATGGCTTTTCAGGGTGTTCTAAATGAAATTTACGAACAAGTCTAGGAGCATGAACCTCCCTGGCAGGTACCCAAGATCTCTCTTCAGGTCCATACCCCTTCCAGTGAATCAGGTACTGCAAGGAATTACGCACCTTCCTGACATCCACTATTTTAGACACCACATACTCGACAGCATCATTAACAAGAACTGGCGGAGGCGAGGCTTTTGATGGTACTACCGGTTCAAAATATTTTTTAAGCAGAGATTTATGGAACACATTATGAATGTGGAATGACTCAGGCAGCTCCAACCTAAAAGATATCGGGTTAATCACTTCCGTGATCTTATATGGTCCAATAAAACGAGGAGCAAATTTTTTAGAAGTTACCTTGAGAGATAGATTCTTGGAGGACAACCATACTTTATCCCCAACCTGAAAGTTTACCCCCCTTGAACGTCTCCTATCGGCCTTGAGTTTTTGAGAACATTGAGCCTTTTCTAGGTTCGATTGAACCCGGGCCCAAACTGTGCACAGTTCGGAGGAGAGTTTATCAGCTTCAGGGTTAGAGGAGGAGACGGACGACCCAGAATGAAAACGGGGATGAAAACCATGATTACAAAAGAAAGGGAAGACCCCAGCAGAAGAATTGACACGGTTATTCAGAGCAAATTCAGCCAACGGAAGGAATTTGACCCATAATTGCTGGTCATCAGCAACATACAACCTCAGGAATTGTTCCACAGACTGATTAAGGCGTTCAGTCTGCCCATTACTCTCAGGATGGTAGGCGGAAGAAAAAGACAATGAAATTTTACATCTTTGACAGAAGGCCCTCCAGAATTTGGACACAAACTGCACACCCCTGTCCGAAACAATATTTTCCGGGATACCATGCAATCGAACAATTTCTTTCACAAAAATAGACGCCAGGGTTTTGGCATTTGGGAGTTTAGACAGGGGAATGAAATGGACCATCTTGCTAAACCTATCCACCACTACCCACACTACAGTCTTACCCTCCGCCAGCGGTAGGTCAGTTATAAAGTCCATCGAGATATGGGACCAGGGTCTACTGGGAATGGGTAGGGGTCGTAGGTTACCAGCAGGGCGAGTCCTAGGTGTCTTGGACCTGGCACAAACCTCACAGGCTGACACATAGGACTTGACATCCCTAGTTAGAGTGGGCCACCAATAAGATCTAGAAACCAGATCCTTAGTGCCCTCAACACCCGGATGTCCACAAAAGGCAGAATCGTGACACTCACCCAACAGCTGGAGACGAAATTGTACGGGAACAAACAACTTATCTGTTGGGGTGGATACCGGTGCCAGATGTTGTTCCGACCTAATGCGAGCCGAGATATCCTGGGTAAGAGCTGCTAAGAAGATTTTTGCTGGTAGGATGGATTCAGGTGGTACCTCAGTAGGTTGAAAAGCCTGGAAGCTCCGAGATAATGCGTCCGCCTTCACATTTTTACTTCCCGGCCTGAACATGATGGAAAAATCAAAACGAGTAAAAAACAGAGCCCATCTGGCTTGACGGGGATTCAACCTCTTAGCAGACTCGAGAAACATAAGGTTTTTATGGTCAGTGACAACAGTTACACAATGCCTTGCCCCCTCCAGAAAATGCCTCCACTCCTCAAATGCCCATTTAATGGCCAGCAGCTCCCTATTCCCTATGTCGTAGTTTCTCTCCGTGGGAGAGAATTTCCTGGAGAAGAAGGCACATGGTCTCAGATTAGTGAGGCTGGCAGGACCTTGTGAAAGGACTGCTCCTGCGCCGTCCTCGGACGCATCCACCTCCACAATAAAAGGTTTCTCCTGATCAGGCTGGATCAGAATGGGAGCGCTACTGAATGCCTTTTTTTAATTTTTCAAATGAAGAAATGGCCTCAGTAGACCAATTCTCCAAATCCGCCCCTTTATTAGTAAGGTCGGTCAACGGTTTAGCAATTACGGAAAAATTCATAATAAATTTACGATAGTAATTGGCGAAACCTAAGAACCGTTGTAAGGCCTTTAAGGATGAAGGTCTTACCCATTCCTTAATTGCTAGTACCTTACCAGGATCCATCTTGAAGGCGTGAGGAGTCAGAACATGCCCTAGAAACAGAATCTCCTGCACACCAAAGACACATTTCTCTTGTTTAGCGGATAGCTGATTCTCCCTCAACACCTCTAATACTTGTCTAACATGAGACACATGGGATTCGAAGTCAGGAGAGAATATCAAAATGTCGTCAAGATAGACAATAACAAATTTACCTAAGAATTCCCTAAGAATGTCATTCATGAAGTTTTGGAACACAGCTGG